>NC_060124.1:142669000-142972030 GCF_021461395.2 Schistocerca americana
ACACACGTCCATATTCAATCTTCTCAAATTTCCACGCGATCACGAAAGCTATCCAACACATATTATCTATTAGCTCGCTATGCGGTCGTCTAGAGGACAATATGGTTAAGGCAGCTACATTCCTACACTCCAGCAGGCCTCTCCATTCAGATGGCTCCTAACGTTAACGGGAAACGTTAATCATTCCCGCACAGATCACCAGCACTGCAAGCCAAGCACTCATAGATAGAATCGTCCTAGAAAAAAACCCAGCCTCATATATATTTTATCCCTGTACGTAACAACTAAATTTTACGATTGTGGTCTCAGTTGAACGACATTCGACAATGATCAAAGTATCAGAAATACACCCTGCTGATGGATGTGGCTCAGGAAATAGAAATGTCGATACCATTCTTATGACCTGACATTCTCTTCGTTTGCTATCACAGTACTCCGCGTCAAATCCATACCTTCCTTACTACTAGACATTGTCATTCCCTTTGCAAATATTGGAACACAAACACATACCTGTACTATATAAACCCCTGCAGCTTTGCGCATGTGATCGTTCCAATGTAAGTCGGAATTGTGTAGAAGTCAGAGGAAACTATATCTACCACATTCTGCATACCGTGTAGAAACAGGCTAAGCTGCGAAAGGGCTATGTTTTGACCATTTGATGGAAATGGGAACTGAGAGAAAGACAAGGATTTTTGCTACTGCACTGAGGTTCACCCTCAAACTACATACAAGTACTACAGATCCACGTCCATTCACATCTAACTACCCAACATGCTATCTTCGTTATTCTGTACCATCCATGAGAGAAAAATTACGAACCATAAAAGCTCAACTGAATTCATTGCATGTAGAAATAGGTAAGATTTTTACCGCATCTCCCTCCTCCCATACATCGAAAACAAAGACCACATGCATGCAGGCATTGAGCACATGTGATGATTGTATTAAATATACAGGTATTGATCATTGCACAGACGAGTTTAAAGTTCCATCACCTGTACTCTAGGAGGATGACCGTATCCCGTGGACTATACTGTAAGTCGCAAGAGACGAGCCCTGCGGCCCTGTCTCGTTGTTTGAAACATTATTGCTCTTTTCTGCTCTAACACGCCAAACATTTTGTTTTTCTGCCTCGACTTCGAGGTCTGTGTCAGGTTCTAAACTGACATTAAGACTTTCTGATCCACTGTCTCTCACAGACAACAAGGACATCACCCCAAAGTACCATTATCCAAGATATCGTACTGTGACGTGATTGACCTCACTCAAGATGGCTGCTGTGATAAGACCTGAAGAACTTTAACTGTAGAGGGGACTTTGCCATGCCGTCAGCAGCAGCATGAGAGTGATGGCTTGTGCCCGGTGGTGGCTTGTGGTGGTGTCGATGCTCGCGCGCCCCTGGAGTGACAGTGCTCTGCAAATATGTCGCCGCTCCTATCTGGTCACGTATTTCGAGAGGAAAGGGATGCCCCACCTCATGCTTGAGAGAGCCGAACGGACACCTGTGCATGCAGCTGACGGCCGCATCACTTAATGGAGTCGCTGGTTGTTTGTGTGTCTGGTACATTATTTTGCAAGCAGGTCTGTAGCCTGTGCTATGAGTTGCTTGGACAGTTTACGAGTTGGTTTCGTGTCTGCCCATCAGTGTACTGCATTATTTAGGAGGAGTTTGCATGTCTGTGTGCTGTGTACTGAAATTATTTCGGTAGTTTAGGAGTTGTTTACGTGTCTGCAGAGCGTTATTTCGGTAATTTACGAGTAGTTTACAGGTATGTAGGCTGTGTGGCATGGTCCCAAGCATGTCAGAGCGTCTGTTTTGTATCAGTGTGATAAACATACTATCTCAAATCCATCCATAAATAAATTGTTCTAAAATAAATAAAGTACACTCCTTCCTCTCTCCAGCAGCCCAGCAAAGGCTGAGTCATTTTCCCCTCCAGACAGCCATCTTGGGTTACGACACAGAACGGATGACAGCGCCCTCTGGTGGCAGTACTGTGTACTAATTCAGTTGGGCTCTGGACGCCATGGCGACTACACTTGATGGTGGTACTGCCTCTAATTGTGTAAATAAATAGTGCATGCAAAATATAGACTTAATGTCCAGCTCAGCTCTTCCCGCCATTTCCTAGGACGAGGTGGTGGTCAGATGACTTAGGTTAGTGGAGGTAGCGAAAGTGACCCATCTTCCCTCCAAAATTGAAACTTCCTGCCAGTTCCTAGGAAGAGGTGGCGATAGGAAGACTTAGGTCTCTGTAGGTAGCCCAAGTGACATATCTTCCTGCCATTTTCTTAGGTTAGTAGAGGTTGCATTGTCCTGATGGAATTTGAACTTCCCACCAGTGGGGAATAGTAGGGGGGGCGTTGCACTTTCCTGTCAACAGCCGCATCCTTGGATAATGGTATTTTTGTCAACAAAAAATGGTTCAAATGGCTCTGAGCACTATGGGACTTAACTTCTGAGGTCATCAGTCTCCTAGAACTTAGAACTACTTAAACCGAACTAACCTAAGGACATCACACACATCCATGCCCGAGGCAGGATTCGAACCTGCGACAGTAGGGGTGGCGTGGTTCCAGACTGTAACGACTAGAACTGCTCGAACACTCCGGCCGGCTTTGCGTCAACAGCTGACGTCCATGGTGCCACCTTGGATGACGTCATGCACTGTTGCCAAGTCTACAGGCCGCCATACCAGATGACATCATCGCCACCAAATTTGATACATCTGGCAACAATGGTGAGTGGTGTGATGCCTGCTTTGCTGTTGTACTACCATGCCTCAAGATGCGCGAGACTGAAGATGAGTTTGAAGATTTGTATATGAAAAAGTTTTGGGACGACTGATCATACCCCGTTGTGGGACACGTCGCACCAACCTGATTTGTTGAAGCCAGGAAAAATATAGCCCAAGTTTGGGGCTTGTGTCTGGGACTGAAGGAGATTCTGTAAGTCTTAATCTGAGTCTTGCACTTTGGCAATCCGTCGTAATCGAGCTGGGTGGAGGAAGAGGCAAAGCGCGACAAATAGTCCATGACAACGTTGTCAGCGTCTTTGACATAGTCGGTCGTGAACGTGAAATGAAATCGAGGTATCGAAAATGCGTGGGGGGGGGGGGGGGGATGGGTTCTCAGACAGGTTGCATAATGTGTTAGCCATGGGATGGTAATCTGTGTACAAAGTCCTCTATCACTTCTCAAAAGTAGCTATGGCGTCGTCTATGCACACAGATTGATCTTCACCTAATACCCCACCACACACTATGGACCTTGTGGACTCCAAAGTTAACCCCACAACTCCAACTGGCCACAGTCATCCATGGATCCACGCCTTAAACTCGCTGATCGAGTATATTCTATGATAAAGCGTAGAAAATACATTAATAATGCCAACAACAATGGCAGCAAGGGTGACTTGCAACTACAATGGCTCCACAACTGACCACTGGCCAATAGCGAGTTGAGCTGACCTCACCTGACTTCCGTCAACTCTGATGTCACCATGCTCAGCCGTAGCGATGACCTCAGCACAGCCACTACGAATCCCCTCTTACCTGCCATCTGCGCCACACCTGCCCCTATAAAGAACACTGTCAACCATGTCAGGCCTGCACCTGTGCAGAACTCCACTGACTGTGCCCCACCAAGTCACTTTTACTGGTACCAAGAACGATACAGCGATTCTGCTCACAACTTTCGTCCATCATGCAACATCTCAAAGTTCACCCAGTTTGCAGAAGATGCACTGGACAGTGCAGGATATCTAAGTCACCAGGACAATCAAAACGATGACAACAGACTGCATCCACCCAACCTTTCCAAGTCAACAGCCTCTTTGTACACAACCACATCAGTGGGCCACTATACCTCATTAACACTTGTTCGAATGCCAGTACTTCGCCAACCTCTTCACCATGTCAAACGTCAGCGTATGCGCCGTCCAGGTCTGTGCAGCAGATGATCTGGCAATCTGAGTCAATGTCTCACAGGTTTGCTCACTAGACCTCAGCCTCAATGATGTGTTCATTTGGACATTTATCATGGCGAATGTGGACAAACCAGTATTCGGTGCAGACCTTCTCTATCACTTCCGTTTGGTTATGGACATGTCTGTCAGAGTACTGACTCAGACAACTTGCTTTCGCTCTGCCACAGGTGTCGTCGGCCACACCCCCCCAGGGCCCAACATAATGGCATAGCCTGCATCACGCCCCAACCCCTACTTCCGTCAGATGTAACAGGTGGTCACTGGTTCATTCACGAGTGCCTCCACACCATCGATCGTATTCTATATGGTCAACAACTCTACTTCGACATGCATGAAATTAACTTTCACTTAGAACATGACAAGAATTTCATCCAATACAGAATTCAAGACTTTGAGCGGGAACTCTACATGACACAACAACATCTCTACCATGTACATCAACCACCCACACCCATAACTATCACCGCGCTGACATTTCTACACCATGCCAACTCAGCACCTCTACTGTCATCCATGGAGAGGCCCAGAACACCACATCCATCTACTACTACAAAGGTCAGCACTGCACCACTTGTGTTCCCACTCTCTACCATGTATCCAAGCATTACCCCACAAGAACATTTCATACACTGTGCAATTAAGACTGAAACATTTCATAAGACAATCACCGTGCCTAGTACCCTGGTATGCGGCTCTGAGCACTATGGGACTTAACTTCAAAGGTCATCAGTCCCCTAGAACTTAGAACTATTTAAACCTAACTAACCTAAGGACACCACTCACATCCATGCCCGAGGCAGGATTCGAACCTGCGACCATAGCGTTCGCGCGGTTCCAGACTGTAGCGCCTAGAACCGCTCGGCCATCCCGGCCCCCTGGTATGTCACAGATCACGTCAACTACCTCCAAAGTGACAGTGGACAAACTCTTACAAACTGAGATTGTTCGGCCCTCTGACAGCTCCTGGCCTTCAGTCATAAAATTGGTATCAACAAAAAACGGATCTCTCAGGCTGTGCTGTGATTGCAGAATTCTTAATGCTCGTTTCATTATGGACAGCTACCTGGTACCAGACAGCCAGGACTACACCCATTATTTAGTAAAAGCCTTTGTTTTGATGTATTGTATTTTGTACCTACAAATACCTATGTGTCCAGAAGACATTCACAAAATGGCCATTATGATGCCTTTCGTTTTGTTCAAGTTTATGTTTATGCTGTAAAGACTGAAGAATGTAGCATAAACATGGCAATGCTTCATTGATGGTTTACTATTAAATTTCCCATTCTGTTACTCTTATTTTGATGGCACCTAATTTTGTCACTGGCTGATGCCTCCCATAAAATACACCTCAGAAAAGTGCTCGACATCGTCTTTCACAACAGCACCACGAACCACGAAGACAAATGCCTAGTTTAGCTCAAAGAAGTCATCTCCTTTGGATGTACTGTGTATGCTTTGGGCATCTAACCTACACCTTAATATGTAGAACTAGTCAGCAATTGCCACCAACACAAAACTATCAAGAGCTACTTTGGTTCTTAGCCATGACAACTTTCTACAGAAGATACCTTCCACAGGCAGCATCCTTGCAAGCACTGCTCAAGCAGGCCCTCACCAGCAAGAATACCAGTGGCAGACGCAAACTCACAGGGATTTTCAAGATGCTGTCCGCTTTTGAACATGTTAAATACTGGCTTGCCCAGGACAGCACCTGGGCACATCCATTCCCTGATGCTTGCCTCATCATAACAGTAGATGTGAGTGACTCGTCCATCAGTGCTTTGCTGGCGCCATCATGAAGCAAGTTATCTGCCTGTGACAGGGACTTACTGGCACTATACAAAGCAGTGCGCTACTTCTGACAAGATGTAGGACACCCCCTGATTATGTACATTAATCATCATCTGCTCACTGACTGTATTCGAAACCCTCCTGAGGACACTTTCCCCTAACGGTTTTCGAACCTAGACTATAATTCTCAGTTTGCCACGGATATCTGCTACCTGAAAAGTGTGGAGAAGCTTGTGGCAGTCTATTTCTCACACATCAGCGCCTTGTCATCTCATCCCAAACACGAACAGTTTGCTGAGGCACAACAAGACCAACAGTTACAAGTCCTCATTCATGTCCCATCCATAAAACATACTGATTGAACTTCGACCTATCCCTAGCGTGACCCACCTGATCCTCTGTGATGTTTCACAAAATCAGACACGACCCCTTGCACGACAACAATTTTGCTGACTCGTCTTCGAAAAACTCCATTATTTGGCGCACACCAAAATATACAACCACTCACCTCGTGATGGACAGGTTCATGTGGCCTAACATGAAGAAAGATTGTAAATATCGGGCACACATGTCAAAAGAGCAAAGTTTCAAGTTCTATGCAACTGCCTCTAGGTCGCTTCAAAATCCCAAAAGGGTGCTTAAACATTGAGCTCATCAGCCACTACCTGTTTCCGATGGCAACTGCCGCATCCTCTGGGTGATTGATCATGTCACATGATGGGTTGAAACAATACCATTAAAAGAGATAGTAGCTAAATCTATTGTCAAAACATTTAATGTGTATCTTACACTTTGGCTGCCCCATGTCAATAAACAACTGACCTGGGTTGGTAGTACAAATCCACTCTCTTCCTAGAACTATGGAATATGACAGGAACTAGATGATTCCAAGACACAGAGCATAATCCACAAAGCAATCCTCATGTCAAGCAGTGGCATCGCACATTAAAGGCAGTCCTCATGTTCCATGGTGGACTATGGACTAAGGCACTATTGTGAGTAGTTCTGGGAGTCCGCACAGCGAAAAATACCTCGGAGCTTCATTGGATGAAATGCTATATGGTGAAACGCTATCCCTGCTGATGTACTTTATGCTCCAAGAACCATCAATTACGCTGTCAGACCTATCTGACGTGGTCTCTCTTGTCAAGTGACACATTGCTCATTTCTGCATAACTCCACATCTTCTGCACTCGGTGCCTAAAGTCTTACTACATAAAAGATTTTGACTTCTTTATGTTACGAGGTGACATGGTACAACCTGCCCTACAGCCCTCCCCTCCCCCCCCCCCCCCCCCAAATACTCAGGCCTCCACAAGGTAATTTAAAGACACTATCGTACTTTCCACATATTACTAAATGGGAAACCTACGACAGTGTTCATCAACTCAAACCTGCATGGACACTACAAGATACCTCACCAGATGACAACACTTGCCGAGCTCTCCCCTCTGCTACATGTATCGACACTCCCTCTACTGGAGCTGTACTGTCAGCCCTCTAACTGTTACAGAACGTCGATGACTTCATCCCTGAACAATTCAATATTAAGCTCATAGAAGTGAGCTCATCACCGGAGGTCAGCACACAGCAGACTGCCAAATTGCAGACTGCTCCATTACACAGCACTTCTGCAAGACCATCAAATTACCACACAGCATTGGCACTGCTGCTCTCACATCTCACTTTTTTAGCAATAGTATCCTCACAATCATGGCCCTGTGTTTGCCTCCAATGGATCTCACACCATCATTGGCACCATATGGTCCTGGCGAAACACCCACCACTCTCCCAACCTCCAGCCTCGAATGCCACACACACATACACACACACACACACACACACACACACACACACACACACACACACACACACACACTACAGCTGCCCCTACCGCATGGTGGGCGGCCTCCATGACTACCACCCGAATACCACCAAGTGCACATCACTTCCTGATGACTGCTGGCACTCGGCTGGGACGTGGCGCAAAACTCTCTCACTGTTAGTCAGCCTTATGACTTCGTTGAGTTCAGATACTTCTCACATGCATGCTGCTTTCGTTAATAAATGTGTGCTATACTGTATTTGTGATTATTCATTGTCATCACTGCCTGTACACTGAAGCACTACAACAGTAAATATTACCAGTCTTTTGCAACTCAATTCACTAATCTACAATACAAAAAGCATACAAGTGGCAATTGAGGGAGATGGCTTCAGATATTAACACAGACTTTTACCTTCCTCTCTCAGATGCTACTGATAGAAATCATTTCACTAAACTGAAGTGACACTAGCATGTAGATATTGTAAACAAAATTCTCAGTTCTACTTGCTTCCTACTTAGAAATCAAGCTCATTACTTTGACCCACAGAAGGGACTGCTACCACACTTTCACTCAGTACTGTCCTGTGCCAGAACTTCATGTGAAAGTGCAGAAAAAAGTAGTCCTTATTTATTCTGTAGCAGAATGCAGTCTGAATATTACGTTAAGCTGATAATGGGAGAGCTTGGAACAGTGCCTTAAGGGTCATTGGGATTCTTACACTTCTTTTACCTTCTAACATAACATGTGGTTCATAACAAAAGTGAATTAGAGGTGAACTGTAGAATTCACTACCACAACACTAGAAGTTAAACTTTAAAGGCAGACTATGTTTCCTTGTCTAGAGTTTAGAAAGGAGTTTTATTTCTGGTCCAAATGTCTATAACAGATTGCTGATAGGCTTCAGGCAAGGAACTGAAAATCCCAACTCAGAAACAATCTGAACTATAGCTTACTGGTCACATCTATAATTTCTAAAAATATTCTGAATTTCAGACACTTCTAAGACCTTTACAAATGTTACCTGTAACTTTTAAGAATTGATATATTATAAACCTGAGGTACTTTACTTGCCTTGATGAAATCCCTGTTCAGGACAGCGTAAATACCCTAACATATGTGATATGATTCCACTCAATGTTTATTTAGAAGTAGCACCAGGAAATCCTAGATCCCTGTAGCTTCTTCCTTTTCCAATGAATCTTAATGTCACCATCAGCTGTTCAAGTGAAGAAATTTCTGTCTTTACACAAATATTTTTTGTGCTATATGAGGAGTTATAACCGTGAAAATATAATTCATGTATCGAAATACATCGACAAACAATTGCGCCAGTCGTCGGGTTCGCCATGCAACTCATGAAACAAATTTATGTGCAGAAACTGTCTTCACTTAAGCAGCCTTCGTTTAGAACATTTTGATCTGTCTTTCTATTTATTGCATTTGGTTTGCATTTTTTGCAATGCAAGTTGCGAACACACACCATAATAGAATTTCCTCCATTACGAATTTCTGAATTAATGAAATAAACTGAGGTTGCGAGAGGGTAGTCGCTAGCCATTGAAAGTACTTTCCTGGACCGACAGATGGTGGGTGGACACTAGATTGAAACTTGAGTCACATGAACCACGTTCATATCTCTCCGCAACATCACCATGACGTGTAAGTCACAGTTTCGACTATAGGAATGTCTATCGACTTTTGTGGTCGTAACGAATTCTGAGAATTTAGAACGTGGTGAATGTCTCCTGCTGAGGGAATGTTTCACTTGGCAGTTCATACCGTAAGTGTGATAATACAATGCCACCACTCAGGAAATGTTTTAATAATAGCAGTTTACTGATTTGTAGGACATGTATTACAAAGGTAACGTGGCTCAGTGCATCTGGTATACTTCGCCACCATGACTATTTCACGATTCTTAGAAGCAATGTGACTGGCTGTAGTACACAATATCTAACTATTTCTGAACATGAAAGTTTGCCCACGTTATGATCAATGCAGAAATGCTGTCTGGAAATGTACAATACTATTGTATGCCTAATTAATATTTTAAAAAATGGATACATTTTTATAGGTTGTGTCTCAGTGGATAAGAAATATATTATCCCACGTTATTCGATTTTACCTGTTCATTGACTTTGTTTTCATTGATCTCTTTATTCATTTTATAAGGTGTACATGTCATTTTGATTTTTGTAAGTTATCGATGTACATGGGAGAGCAAGTTATGTTACTGTTAAACAATCTTTCGTCTTGTTGCAGCACAGTCTTTGCCTGTGCACAGTCTGATACATTCTTAGTTGAAGTGTGATACGTGATGGACATATTCAGTAGTGCTGTATTGATTTATGATTGTATCTATTAGATAAAGAAAGATTTATTGTAAAGGCTTGCAAGTACGAATATGCTGTATACTCTGAAAGTCGAAAAGAATACAAATTTTGAATAATATTATGTTTTGAAGATAATACATTTTAGGTAAGACTGCAGCACTACGCAGCTAGTTAGCAGAATGATTATTGTCAACTAGTTAACTCTGTTCACTTGCTCAGAGTTGAGAGAAAGACCATGCCACTTCCCTGAATCATGCATTAACGTATCAACTGATTAAGCTGTTTGGTTTTTATAGAAATTCTCTTTAAGATTCTACCCTTTTTAAATCATTATTTACTTTGTTAAGCATACTATTGTTCAGACCAATGTTATATGTGACTTGATTCTAAAATCGTTGTCTTGGATTATCATTTTATAGGAGTTGTTTATTTCCTGCTTATTCCACAGTACCACATCGCCCCAACAGTTTGAATATTCTTTGGAAATTTTACTTAAAATTAGAAATTTTATTTAGCTTCTGCCTCCTTGCTGTTTGATATTGTACTTTCGATAAATCTGCAACAATTTTGTCAAAATGCAAGGTAAGTGGAAATTTTTGTTAGGACCTGATAATTGTTTTACTTCAGTTGCGCATTTAATATAAAGACAAGTTATGTTGAGACCAGTTACAGTTCAATTCAAATTAGGTTCTGTTTACTCAAAGGTCAGATACAAATTTAAGTTGGATGACAGTTTGCGGGTACTTAATTTTGGCAATACATAGATCTTTTATAGAATGGGAGGTAAATTTGAGACAAATTTCACACAGAAACACATAGTGGGGTGCTTAGATATGTCGACCATTTCTGTCATAATAGTTCATTGGTTTTTTCGCTAACACATAGTCAGTGCTGGATTTCTCAAACGCAAAAAATACTGCTTTACTAAAACTTCCTGGCAGATTAAAACTGTGTGCCCGACCGAGACTCGAACTCGGGACCTTTGCCTTTCGCGGGCAAGTGCTCTACCATCTGAGCTACCGAAGCACGACTCACGCCCAGTACTCACAGCTTTACTTCTGCCAGTATCCCGTCTGTGAGTACCGGGCGTGAGTCCTGCTTCGGTAGCTCAGATAGTAGAGCACTTGCCCGCGAAAGGCAAAGGTCCCGAGTTTGAGTCACGGTCAGGCACACAGTTTTAATCTGCCAGGAAGTTTCATATCAGTGCCCACTCTGCTGCAGAGTGAAAATCTCATTCTGGACTGCTTTACTAATTTTACTAATGTTGTATATCTTTCTCAGGTAATTCATTTAAAATTTTGTGTTCAATTTGTGATATTTTGTGTCATGTGACAATTACCAATTAGTTTATTATGCAAACAATTGGCAGAATAGTACAAGTTCTATGTGGATCGCATTCATTGTTGAATTATTTGTGTTCATGATAGAATGGTTTTTTTGTTTGAGCAGTCATTGCAGCAATTTTGTTTTTCCAAGAAATAGATTTTCATCATGTCTGCCACAACAGAAAACAATATGAAAGTCCATAATAGTGCAAGACCACAGATGGTATTACAAAATAATGATTAGGTACAGGATGTGATAAACCACCTTCACTAGTTAGCAACTACCAGTAGTTTACATGAGACTGCAGGAAACTGCATGGGTCCATAATTATTAACGAGCTTAGCGAGCAATAATGAAACAGAACAAACGATAGGTAATGAACATGCAAATTCTGAAGTTGAGTCGGTTAGCGATAAGTCGCCACAAGCTAGCGAAAACTTACAAAACTCGCCACAGTCGTGGGAAATTTTACGATAACTAGTAGAAGATACGTCAGAATCAGGTTTTACATCAATTTCTTTTCAACAGACAGTACACATAGCACCTTCAGTGAGTAATAGTACGGTATCACATGATGTAAGTCTGGTAAATTTGTTAGAATCAATTTGTCAAAGGTCTGAAAAATCACAGAATGAAATAGGTAAAAGATTCGAAAAATTTCAGGCAGACAATAGAAAAACACAGGAAGTAATGGAATTGATAGTGCAAAATTTATCATTCGAGATTAGGGAAGAAATTAAAAATGACCTTCACCCAAACATTGGCAGTTTTGAAACTAGGTTACGTAATCTTGAAGCAGGACAGAAAAACATGAAAATGAATCAGGGTAAAGACAAGGACCAACTGTTAGCTAAAATCAACACTATAGTTACCGAGTCTGATAATTACACAGATAAAAGAACAGAACGAACAGCTTAACATGACAGTAAAAGAAATAAGCGAACAAGTGG
The DNA here is from genome assembly GCF_021461395.2 of Schistocerca americana. Lineage (NCBI taxonomy): Eukaryota > Metazoa > Arthropoda > Insecta > Orthoptera > Acrididae > Schistocerca > Schistocerca americana. Next base: position 142,681,224 of record NC_060124.1, read on the forward strand.
ACACTTTGACATTAAATTCTGAAGAACAAAAGGAACAGTTCAGCACAATTAAAGAAAAAATTGATGACCTGACAACAAAATTGCAGATTTGTCAATCAGTGTATATAGAGATTGAAATGACCCACAACATCAGTCATTAATAAATTTTAAAGACAACAAGCAGAAAATTAATTGAGAAATAAAGAATAGTAGGAACATTATGAATGAAAAAGTCGAGCATGTTGAAAGAAAGCCTAACCGCAAAGGCGAAAAGGACGAATTTGACTGTTTATTGAAAAAAATTTGGTGACCATAAAAATTTATGGCGTTCAGATTATTTTCGTCGAGAACAGCACCATACATCCAGACACGACAATGAATCACCAATGTGGTGGAGTAGAGAACAATCTATTTCACATAAAAACGGTAACTTTGGTTGCAAACACTTATTGACAGTATGTAAATTCAAAGTTTTTAGGAATTACACTAACGAAAATAAACATCAAGCTTGTATTGATCATTTCCAATATTTTTTATCACCAAACTGGCGGCCTGTACACAAGTTAAAATTTCAGTGCGGTTCTTTAGCAAATGAACCTGCATTGGGAATGCACTCTATACTAAGAGGTTGCCAAAGGGTAAATGATTTTCGCTGAGGATTTTTGTCAGCCTACTTGTTGCACATCGCACAAGATTGGGTAAGTTATAGCATTTTAATGTTACGAAACTTTGAACAGTCTGTCTTCTTTAGCCCAAGAAAATACTTCTTTGAAGATATGGTACGCAGAAATCCTTACTTATCAAACTCTTACAGTCTGTCAGAGCTAATTCGCATTTGTTAACAAAGTTACTGACAATTTGAGACTTGTAATTTTGGCCAATAGATGTAAAGATAATTTAGGAGAATTTCAGACATTACTTCAGGAATTAGAACTGGATAGTGACAACAACTTAAAGAGAAAACACAAAAACTAAGGGAACTAGCATAAATAAGACAACCATGGAAACAGTTGCACAAGGGATAACCGACATTGTCCATTTGAAATAAGTTCTCACAGTTGAATAATGATTGTTCTGACACAAGTAATTTCCAGAGCTCTGACTATGAGCTTAATAACAGATATGACAGGAATTACAGTATTGAGAATAGGCATAATCATAATTATCATAACAATCATAATTGTTATAGACAATACTCTAACTCAGATAGCAATCATGAAAATTCTCAGGGGCACAATTAAGATAGATCAACTCCGCAAAATATATGTCACAACAATAATTATGCAAATAGCAACCTAAGCAGTCAAAACTAACACAGTGACAATATTCTGGAACAACATCAAGAAGACTGCAGTAAGAAGAAAGAAATATCAACAAGGACAGGTAAACGTCTACAAGCTACGGGTTTGACAGAAAATTCTGGTTAACTCTCAGCCTTTATCCTGTGAAAGCAGTGTAGATGGGACCTTATGGGATTCGTGGAATTGTACCCGACAATGTTGTGGAAACTAAAACTATTAATACACACAAGAACAATTGACATCATTATATTTTGCATATCAAACAATATATAGAATAATTCTATTTACCAAAGTTGAATCCAGGTCATAGAACTACATCTCATCTGTTTCTAAAATATTTCTTCTGTTACAGTGTACAGCAACAGTCAGCATTAAACGATGTTATTGCACTGTATGCCAGAGCGACTCCCATCGCGCCGCAGGCAAGTTTTGACAAGAATCGAGAATTTTGTTGCACAGTGAACTTCTTTTTTCACACAACAAATCAAGCGTTTCACTGCCACGACACATATGCTAAACAAACTGCTATAAACTTCGAAATTTCATTTAGGGTCTCAATAAGAACAAATAATATCTATCGAAATTAACATTGAGAGTCTTTTTAAATGAGTTATGAGAGTATACACAAGTTGTTAGCAATGTGTTCTTCACTTCAGAAATTTTGTTTCTTTGCTATACCAGTCATGAAAACAAGGAGATATATAACATTTTCTACCACTTTTGATGAGCTATTCAGGTTGTTAGGATGGTAATTGTGTTGTCTGGCAAGAAGACTAATAGGCATTTTGATGTAAGAAGTTTTTCTGGATCTGTTGTGAGGTAGTGAAACTGTGTTAATTGAAGCGAAATATTTACAATTATAGCTATGAGGTGTTGTTTATGTGGAAATAAGCGGATGCAAACAGAGCAAGGAATTGTTATTTGAAGTGTATATTGGGGCGAAGACAGTGAATATAATGAAGGTTGTAATAGAGTAATAATAGAGTAATAAGATTTAGGTTAGTTAGATACACAAGATGACAACTGAGATTTCTGATGCATACTGTAATAGAATGATGCAATGATTATGATGATTAAAGAAGAGAAAGAGTAATTGAGTAATGTTTAGGATATAGGGACCCTATTTATTGTTGTAGTCAATTTTTATGCGATGTGGGTACATTTCGCGTTTATAAGCGTAAAGCTGGATTCACCCACACAAGTAATGTGGCGCCAAGCCTTTCTCTAGTTGCATCGTCAGAAATTCGACATAGTTGGACAGCTTTCAATATGGCGCCAGTTGAAATCGTATGGGCAGGTAAGAATGTTATAGTGCAGGTTGTGGCATTAGAGCTGTGACAACAGTTAAAATACAAGAAAGACGAAACCCAAACGTTGGATCCAAAAAGATATTTCGCACAGGGATGAACCAGAGGCCACAAACACATTTATAAAAGAAATAACACTTGGAGACGAAATTGCTTTCTGTAGTGAAAATCTAACCTACAGTTGGCATGTTAAATATCGCCTGCAGACATACCACTCTTCCAAGATTTTAGGATCTCGTTTTATTCCTTTATACAGGCATTCCAAAGAACTAATTTTTAGTTTAACAGCTGCCACTTCACACAATGGAGCTATTCCCTGCATATAATCCACAATTTATACAATATTTCGTGTCCCAAATCAGAGAGTTAAACGGCTCGCTACTTTGATTACACACATTAAGGATACATTCTGAGACATCAGTGGATCACCAGTTTAGTATTGGAGGAAATGTGGAGAGTAAAAATCGTAGAAGGAGACCGAGAGATGAATACACTAAGCAGATTCAGAAGGACGTAGATTGCAGTAGTTACTCAGAGCGTAGCATGGAAAGCTGCTTCAAACCAGTCTCTGGACTGAAGAGCACAACAACAACACATTAAATTTATTTATTTATTCATCAAAAAACATTGAAAATTGTGGAATACGTCATTGATCTACACACACACACACACACACACACACACACACACACACACACACACACACACTGACACACACACACACACACACACACAAACCGCTGCTACAAAAAATCAAACATAGGTTGTTGTCCTTGTAGATCCAGAAGCTGCAAAACTGCACCCGTCCACCACTGTTTTCAGTTTTTTCAGTAATAAAATGATAATACACTGGAATCGAATGGAGTATAGCAGTATTTACTCCTCAAAAACTGCGACAGCATGCTTGTGTTTCAAAATACTACCATCAAAAAGAAGTGGTTCCGTTTTTGTCTCCATTTGTGTGTGAAAAATGTTTTGCAAAGATTTGGCACAGCATTGATTGCCAGCCAGCGCTGTGACATGACCTTTTAAGTACCTCAATGAACTTGTTCTGACTTGCCTTGTGGTAATGTCTATTTTCTTATTTATACTGATGAATGACATTTACCTGACATGTATACAGCTAAATTCAAGCAAAATTGAGCTTCAGCTGAATTCTATAGAACCAATCTGCCTCTTCCTTGTATAACAGGTAAACTTTATGTATGTATGAAATCAGGTGTTCGGGAAATTTTGGAAGTGAACATGAAATACAAGGCTCACGAGGTTTGACATGAATAGACAATGTACTTAGAGTGGGAAAAAAGTAACAAGACAAATGAAACACAGGGAGTATGTGAGATACTAATCATGATTTTTTTTATTTTTCAGCTTTATTCTTTTTGTCCTGGCATAGGATAAGATACTTATATATATATATATATATATATATATATATATATATATATATATATATATTAACATGTGTGGTGTTACAGACTAACTGTCTTCTTGTATTTACATATGATGTGACATATTAACATGTATTGCTTTACCTTATTTAATGCCTTATCAATGCATTTTCTCTGTATAAATTGTTGCTACAGGTGGTTGCGATATTAGCATAATAGTTACGTTAAATGTAGTACTGTAGTGAGCTCTCATAAGTCATGAAAGGTGTTTAAGAATTCAAGAAAGAAGTGTAAGGAGGAGGCAAAGAAAAAGGTAAGAATGGAAGTTGTACAACATATAAATGAATAAAGAAATGGTTACAAAGATGAATTTGACATGAAATGATTAGGTAGGGTAAATATCAGATGAAATATGATTAGGTGGGGCAAAAATGACAAATGGTTAGGTACTACAATGGATCTAAATAATATGAACTTATAACAATGTATGAAATATATGACAAAAGAAGCAAGACATAGAGTAAACAGATGTGTTTATTGAAAGTTTGATGAAATTATAGGTAAAATGATTAAGAGGTACACAAGCTAAAGAATGAAATATAATTAGATAGTATGCTAATTACTGACCATATAAGATATAATAATAGACTGACATTTGACTTACTGCATAAAGTATTCTTTGATGTGAACCTTGGTTACTAATTCATATTTTGCCTAATTATGTATTTCTGTTCTTCTTATCTGTGTGTGTGACCACTGACCTCATGTATTTGTTTCTTGTGTGTGATCACTATACTTATGTGTCTCTTTCTACCTTACTCCTTATAAGTTCATGGATTTTACTGATGAAATGCATACATATTTATTTGAATAGATTTTCTGTACACTGTTCCAAATGATTTATTTGTCTGATGCCTCTGTAATTCATTATTGTAAAACCATGATGTCATTCCTTTCTTACTTTTATTACAGGCATGGAAATTTGTTGCTATCATTACACTAAATGCGCAGTACATATGTACAGCTATTTAAAATCTTATTACTCCTTTCTTAATATAGGTGACTGTATATTGTAAATGTAACAAATTGTAACAGATTGACCATTCATCACAAATGATTGAGACTTGCAGGGCAGAAGAAATATGTATATTGATTTTATATTGAAATGTTTTCTGCCAAATGTTGGGATACTTCACCGATACAAGCTGCAGCTGACTTTTATAAGGAACTCTTCAATACTACAACATGGTTGTGGGGTTATAAATGGATCTAAAGTATGCTTCAAGCAGACACCACTATGTATTTTACTGTTTGTGAATGTGTGGGGTTGTCAGCAGAGAGCCACACTTTTAGTCTCACTGTGTCTGCTTCCACATAACTTCCCACAACAGTGACATAATTGCAAAAAGTAAGAGGAACTTTGGTCGTTAGTGACAAGGACACTCATCTACTTCATTTCATCATGTAAATTACTACTGCCATAGGTGACTGTGCTCAGAAATGTAGGCATTGTGTGATATAGACACTTTCTAACCCACTTCCTGCACGTCACGTAAAACAGTGTAGATCACCAATACTATTTACTACAATGCCAAATGTGACATATAAATTTTCAAAATAGCCCTGTGCAGAGTGTTTTCATAGAATCATAAAATATGATAACCTATTTATGGTAAAGTCTGTTGATTATTTCATTCATATGTTCTTGAATTTTGTAAATTTTCTTTTACTTATAGGTCTCTATCTCATATTCTTGTAAAGTTTTTTCTCTTTACACTTGTAACATGTTTTAGAAGTTCCTATCTGTAATGTTTAGAATTGTGTCCTTATCCCATTCCTGTCTGAAATGACCCTCATACAAAATTCTACTCAGGGAAGACTGAGGATATGTAAGGTGGTCATGTCTTTTTGATTTTTGTAAGTTATCGATGCACAAGTTAAGTTGCTGTTAAATAATATTTCGTCTTCTTGTGAGGCAGTCTTTGCCTCTGCGCAGTCTGATACATTCTGAGTCGAAGTTAAGTGATGGACATATTCAGTAGTGCTGTGTTGAATTGTGACAGTATCCATTAGATAATGAAAGATTTATTGTAAAGAGTTGCAAACACAAATATGATGTATACCCTGAAAGCTGAACAGAATATAAATTTTGAATAATATTTTTTTAAGATAATACATTTTAGTCAAGACTGCAGCAGTACATAGCTAGTTTGTCAAAATGATTATTGTCAACTAGTAAACTCCGTTCACAAACTCAGAGCTGAGAGAAAGACCATGCTGCTTCCCTGAATCATGCATTAACTTGTCAACTGATTGAGCTTCGAGGTTTTTATAGAAATTCTCTTTAACACTGTAGCCCTTTTAAATCATTGTTTCCTTTGGTAAGCATATTATTGTTCAGACCAATGTTACGTGTGGCTTTTTGAATACATACATCCTTCTAAAATCATTCTCTTGGAATATCATTTTATGGGGATAGTTACTCTTCCTATCTTGCTGTTTATTCTACATTACCATGCCGCACCATATGGTATGCAATAGTTAGAATATTGTTTGGAAATTTTATTTAAAAATGGATATATAATTTAGCTGCTGCCTGCTTGCTGTTTGCTGCTGTGCTTTCAAGAAATCTACAAAGATGTTGTTTAGGTGCAAGATAAGTGGAAATTTTTAATAGGACCAGATAACTGTTTTACTTCAGTTGCGCATTTAATATAAAAACAAGGTGTATTCAGACCAGTTACAGTTCGACCAAATTAGGTTCTGTTATGTCAAAGGTTAACATACGAGTTTAAGCTGGACGACACCTTGTGGGTACATAGCTTTGACAATATGTAGATGTTTTATAGAGTGGGAAGTAGATTTGAGCTAAATTTCATACAGAAAAAAGTAGTGGGGAACTTACAATTTAAGAACCATACACATAACGTAAAGTTGTCTAGTACACACTTTGTACACCAGAATAATGTACACTGACGTGCCAGAGAAACTGGTATAGACATGCATATTCAAATACACAGATATGTAAACAGGCAGAATATGGCGCTGCGATGGGCAACGCCTATATAAGTGTTTGGCGCAGTTGTTAGATCGGTTACCACTGCTACAAAGGCATGATTCAGGGAAGCAGCATGGTCTTTCTCTCAGCTCTGAGTTTGTGAACAGAGTTAACTAGTTGACAACAATCATTTTGACAAACTAGCTACATAGTGCTGCAGTCTTACCCAAAATGTATTATCTTAAAAAAATATTATTCAAAATTTATATTCTGTTCAGCTTTGAGGGTATACATCATATTTGTCCTTGCAACTCTTTACAATAAATCTTTCATCATCTAACAGATACTGCCACAATTCAACACAGCACTGCTGAATATGTCCATCACTTAACTTCAACTCAGAACGTATCAGACTGCACAGAGGCAAAGATGAGTTTGAACGCAGTGTTATTGTTGGCACCCAAGTGATGGGACACAGCATCCCTGAGGTGGCGATGGTGTGCTGATTTTCCCATACTAACATTGCACGAGTGTGCAGTGAATATCAGGAATCCGATATAATGTCAAATCTTCGAAATCACTATGGCTGGAAAAAGACCCTGCAAGAACGGGACCAACGACGACTAAAGAGAATCGTTCAACCTGATAGAAGTGCAAACCTTCCGCAGATTGCTGCAGTTTTCAATGCTGGACCTTCAAAAGGTGTCAGCGTGCGAACCATTCGACGAAACATCATTGATATGTGGGCTTTCAGAGAGGAAAGCCCACTCATGTACTCTGGATAACTGGATGACACAAAGTTTTACGCCTCGCCCAGGACCATCAACATCATTATTGGACCGTTGGTGACTGGAAAATAGGTTGCCTGGTTGGATGAGTCTCGTTTCAAATTGTATCGAGGGAACGGACAGTACGAGTATGGAGGCAATCTTATGAATCCATGGACCCTGCGTGTCAGCAGGGGAGTGTTCAAGCTGGTGGAGGCTCTGTAATGGTGTGGTGCATGTGCATTTGGAGTGATATGGAACCCCTGATACATCTAGACACGACTCTGACAGGTGACAAGTACATAATCATCCTGTCTGATCACTTGCATTCATTCATGTCCATTGTTCATTCCGACGAACATGGGCAATTCCATCAGGACAATGCGACACCCCACACGTCCATAATTGCTGCAGAGTGCCTTCAGGAACACTCTTCTGAGTTTAAATACTTCCGCATGCCACCAAACTGCCCAGACATGAACAGTGTTGGGATTCCTTGCATCGTGCTGTTTAGAAGAGATCTCCAGCCCTCGTACTCTTTCGGATTTGTGGACAACCCTGAGGGATTCATGGTGTCAGATCCCTCCAGCAGTACTTCACACATTAGCCGAGTCCATGCCACCTTGTGTTGCGGGACTTCTGCGTGCTCTTGGGGGTACTACACGATGTTAGGCAAGTGTACCAGTTTCTTTGGCTCTTCAGTTCAAAATGGTTCAAATGGTTCTGAGCACTATGGGACTTAACTTCTGAGGTCATCAGTCCCCTAGAACTTAGAACTACTTAAACCTAACTAACCTAAGGACATCACACACATCCATGCCCGAGGCAGGATTCGAACCTGCGACTGTAGCGGTCGCGCGGTTCAAGACTGTAGCGCCTAGAACCGCTCGGCCACCCCGGCCGGCGGCTCTTCAGTGTGTATAGTCTTACCATAACACTGTTCTGAAACTGTAAAAAGATTGTATGTGTGGAGTATCATCATGTCTGTGGTAGCTATTTATTCTTGCACACAAATTAAAGCAGCCGCTCATTAAATCCTAAGTTGGTACATTCATTGCAATTTTGGAAACTATTGCTGCCTCTTCTTTCTTTGAATGTGCTAACAACGAACTTCATACTTGCTATTTTCATATCTATTAAGAAAACTACTGAACAATAAGCGCCCCCAGTAGCAAATGAAAGTGCTGTTTGTATGAGGTATGATATAATTCGTATAAAAATTTACAATATACTGTGAGAAAAATAAACTTTCTCCTTTGAGCTTGAAAGTAACTGAAACAACGACAAAAAACAGCAGCTGGAACATTACTGGGCTGGTACTGTAACACATTTCATCTGGATATGTACTTTAATTTAGACGAATCCTAAAATAACTAGTTTGTAAATTTTCTTTAGCACTTCATACGCAGCTGAGACTAAGTTACCCTTTAATTCTTTATATTCTGAATTGTAATTTGTTTTGCCGGCCGGAGTGGCCGTGCGGTTCTAGGCGCTACAGTCTGGAGCCGAGCGACCGCTCCGGTCACAGGTTCGAATCCTGCCTCGGGCATGGATGTGTGTGATGTCCTTAGGTTAGTTAGGTTTAATTAGTTCTAAGTTGTAGGCGACTGATGACCTCAGAAGTTAAGTCGCATAGTGCTCAGAGCGATTTTTTTTGTAATTTGTTTTACTAAAAGATCAACATATTTTGAATATTTACTCACATTTGCGTGTTCCATGTTTAATTTGCCACAGACTGTGACAACTCACTCATGGACAGAGCGCTATTATATGTACAATTACATCGAATCTTACAGAATATACGTTTATTAAATTAAAAATGAAGCCCCAGAATCTCTCAGACAAGCAAGGATGAATACAAAAATAATATTTGGAAGTAACAGGATGTGTACCACCCACTTCTGACTTCGAATCTCAATGCCTCTACCCAGTATGTCACAGTGTACACTCGCATCTTTGATTGTGGCATTTATCTTAGATTTCCTTAGCCTTAGCTGCTGATATGTATTTTAATTTGTGTTATTGTTTGGAAAATAAATCACCTAAAATAACTAATCTGTAAATTTACTTTTATATCTTATGGGTGGAGGAGATGTTTCAAATTGGTTGTGCATCAAAATCAGAAGGGATCGCAAAAAGGGGACTATTATGGTCTGATCTATCTCACTATATAGAAGAAATATTAAATAAATATAACATTAAGGGTTGTAATCCAGTGTCGACACCTTTCGACAAGAGTCGATAAATTAGACATCAGCCCCAATATAGAAGGAGAGAGAAAAGCAGTGAGAAATATTCCCTATTGAGAAGCTGCAGGCAAACTGGCGTATGAACAGTTGGGAACCAGACCTGCACACATTTGCAGTTGCAGTTATAGGCTGATCCAATAATTATCCAGTCATGCTTCACTGACAGGCAGTCAAAAGAATTCTGGGATACTTGAAAGGGCCTAAGAACTTGAAGCTGCAATTTTCTAGGAGAGAGAACCAAAACATCACAGGATATAGTGATACAGACTGTGCACGAAACAAAGAGGACATGAAGTCAGTCACGGGTTTTCTGTTTAAATCAGAAGGATTTGTTATTTTCTGGAGTAGCAGAGAAGAATCCATAGTAGCTTTATCAACTACTCGAGCTAAATACATGGCTCTTGCCTCAACTTGCCAAGAGGTACTCTGCGTACAGAGGTTAAAAGTGGAGACCCTTCCATGCTCTGAGAGTGACCCAATTAAAATTTTTTTGTGATAGCGAGGTGTGGTCAGTGTGTACAAAACCAGAGGCCGCAGTGGAGGAACAAAATATATTGATACAAGAAATCATTTTATTAGAGAAAATATAGGCTCGCCCCTAGCTATAGTGGGACAAATCTCGACAGAGTAGCTGATTGCTGATATATTAACTAAGTCACTTCTAAGGACAAAAATCATCAAATCTACATCTATAGCTAAGTCTACAGACATACTCTGCAAGCCAATGTATGGTGCAGGGCGGAGGATAGCTTGTACCACTACCAGTCATTTCCTCACCTGAGCATCTCAGTAATACCCACATGTCGATTGAATCTACTGGTAACGAATCTAGTAACCCACCTCTGAATTCCTTCAATGTCTTTCTTTAATTTAACCTGATGGGAATTTGAAACACTTGAGCAGTACTCAAGAATATGTCGCATAGTGTTCTATATGAGGTCTACTTTACAACTTAATCACATTTTTCTAAAACCCTCCTCATAATCTGATGTCATGTATTCGCCTTCCCTACTACCATCCTTAAGTGGTCGTTTTTTTTTTTTTTTTTTTTTTTTTTTTTTTTGTTAAAGCACGATGGGCCACTTCCATCTTTAATCCACTTACTCAGCTTATAATTCCCCAGGTCTCGATTTACAATCTGTTTAAACTTCGTCTGTAATTCCGCTACGTCCACCATACTGAATCTAAATCATGCTCATTCATTTTCTAAATGGATGCTAACAGCTGCTTATCTGCTCTTTTTAACAAGAATACTCTACTAGCCTCCTTGATGGATTTATTAACTTTAGTAACTATTGCCGCTATGGTCACTAATTCCTGTCCCTATACAGACATTTTCGATAAAATCAGGCCTGTCTGAAGTTACAAGTGCTAAAATACTTCCATTGCATGTGGGCTCTCTAACTATCTGTTCAAAATAGTCTTCGGGAAACATGTTCAAAAGTACTTCACAAGACTGGCTGTCCATACCACATGCAGTGAATCCTATAGATGTCCCAGTCTATAACTGATAAGTTAAAGTGGCCTCCAACTAATATTGTATGATCTGGGTGTTTCCAGGCTACTGAGCATAGATATCTTTTGAATGTTTTCAAAACTGTTATTGTGGAAAATGGAAGGCCAGTAATAAATGCGACGATTAGCTTGAGCTCGTCTAGATCTGTTACATGTGTCCAGATAACTTCACAATTAGATTCCATTTCGATCTTGACAGATACAAAATTTTTGTCGACTGCAATCAACACTACCATTTCTATGGTGTCTAATCTGTCTTTTCGATCTATATTGTATGCTTTGCTAAATCTTTGCTGGGTTTCAGCCAGTTCTCGTTTCTGAAAATAATTTGAGTATGAGAACTCTCTTGCAGGGTAGTACACTCAAGAACTTTGCTACGAATGCTTCAACAATATTTACTGTTAAAATTTTAACAGTGGAAGCGTCTTTGCTTTGTATGCGATCTGATTTCACTCTCTGTGTATTGACTGGCGAGCGTTCACAGACGACCTAGCCAAAAAACCGTAATGTGCACTCCACAAGTACTCTGTTCCTCAAGTAGCTGCTTCCAGTGTGTAGTGCGACCCTGACCATCTAGGGGAGTCGTGCAATTCTCCACCCCATAACTCAAATCCAGAAACCTGCACCCAGGACTGTCAACGGACTGTCAACGAATCAACAGAGCCTTTGGTTGAGATCCTGCACTTGGTACCAAATCCCAATCAGTTCTGGGAATGATGCTGCATATTGTAAGCTCTGCTTGTACCATGTACATAAGGACATAAGGCTGGTACTGTTCACCACTGTTGTCAGCCACCCATATAAACTGAGAATGGCCTCAGAAGCCAAGTGACGGATGTGAGCCACAACTTATAGATCACTACACCCCGCATCCTCGATAGTTGCAGGCAGTGTCTCTTCCACAACTTGGATGGGTCCTCTGACAGACATACTGAGTGGAAATTAGATTTCTTTCCGGCCTGGGGTCTTATTTTCCTAAGAGGCTCCATAAAATGCCTAACTATAGAAATCCCAATAACTAGTGAATCACTCCCCCTGTCTGCCTGCTTCAACCATGCTGTAGGAGCAGTCACCTCTTAATCCACAGAGTGGGTGCTTTTGCTCCACATGGACTCTCCACGTCCAGAAATGTGAATATGATAGCACTCACCATTCAACCTGCAGTGAGTTCAGATCCGCTGCATTGGGTACACTGCAAGGTGCCTTGTCAGCAGAACCTGTGAGTGAAACAAGTGGCACATGAGGTGTCCAATGTGACATGCCAGATTCTCTGCCACCACTACACCCTGAGGCAGCAGACTGTAGACAGCTGACAGTGGCCATAATGATTAAGCAATGTGGACTAATAGTATCAAGTTTTATTAGTAGGCATTCATTATAGTGGGAGTGTTAGAAATTAGAATCTATGCCACTGCTGTTATATAAATTCTTTGCCATTAATTTCCACGTAAGCTGTTAATTTTCATTCAAATGTGTGTTCTGAATATTATGTGGGCATATTAGTACAATAAAAAGTTCTTGTGGGATACTTTAAACTGTCATCCCTTTACTTAATGACATTACTGAATATTAAAAAAAAAATAAAGCAATGTTTCCATTTGCGTTTGATGCACTACACTAATACTTTTGAATCCTTCAGGAAGATAATTTAATCAATCACTTATGAGATGTGATCTAGTGATTCACCAAATCCGTTATTCAAACACTTTTTTTTTATAATAAATATAAACTGAAGCATCAAAGACACTGGTATAGGCATGCATATTCAAATACAGAGATATGTAAACAGGCATAATATGGCGCTGCGGTTGACAGCGCCTTTATAAGACAACAAATGTATGGCACAGTTGTTAGATTGCTTACTGCTGCTACAATGGCAGGTCATCAACATTTAAGTGAGTTTGAACATTGTGTCATTGTCGGCGATGGGACACAACATCCCCGAAGTGGCGATGAAGTGGGAATTTCCCATGCAACCATTTCACGAGTTTACCGTGAATATCAATTCGGTAAAACATCTAATCTCCGACATCGCTACGGCCAGAAAAAGATCTTGCAAGAACAGGACCAACGACGACTGAAGAGACAGAAGTGCAACCCGTCTGCAGATTGCTGCAGATTTCAGTGCTGGACCGTCAACAAGTCTCAACGTGTGAACCATTCAACGAAACATCGATACGTTCTTTCAGAGCCAAAGGCTCACTTCTGCACCCTTGATGACTGCATGACACAAAGCTCTACGCCTCGCCTGGGCCTGTCAACACCATTATCGGACTGTTGATGACCGGAAACATGTTGCCTGGTCGGACGAGTTTCGTTTCACATTGTATCGAGCGAATGGACATGTATAGATATGGAGACAACCTTATGCATGTCAGCAGAGGAGCGTCCTGGAGAAAGGATTAAACTTCGCACCCACTCCGAGGACACCACCTGTTCTGGACATCATTAGCGCCGTCGAAAAAGGTATCCTGAAACTTCCCAGGGAATCTGCCGAGGAGATCCGGCGGGAGACTTGCCGTGCTCTGACACGGGCTCGAGTGCCTAAGAACAATCTAACAGCTGCAGAGAGGTCAGTGGTTCGATCCCTACGAGAAGATCCTGATATTGTGATTTTACCGGCGGATAAGGGAAATGCGACTGTTATCCTTTCCACGTCGATGTATCTGAGCAAGATGCACCAGCTTCTGGACGACTCTGCATATCGCAGCCTAACTAAGGACCAGCCAACAAAAATTCAGCGAAAAACTTTGGAGCTCCTCAAAAACAGCACGATCTCCGATGTGGTTGCTAAGAGACTGCGTACACAGGCGCCCGTACCTCCCAGGCTATACGGATTGCCCAAAATTCACAAGGATAATGTGCCACTGCGGCCTATTGTGAGTAATATCGGGGCACCAACGTATAATCTCGCGAAACATCTGGTAGCGCAATTGAGCCCTTTAGTAGGAAAGTGTGAGCATTACATCCGTAACTCACAAGACTTTATTCGTCGGCTCAAGAACTTACGACTCGCACCATCAGATATACTCGTGAGTTTTGACGTAGTCTCACTTTTTACTCGAGTACCATTGCAGGAATCGTTGTTGCTCATTAGCGAGAAGCTGGATGGGGAACTTTTAGACTTATTCCAACATGTGCTCACCTCGACATACTTTTTATTTAATGGACAATACTTTGAACAGACTGACGGCGTCGCAATGGGTAGTCCCCTGTCACCCATTGTGGCTAATCTTTTTATGGAAGACTTCGAGGAGAGAGCACTCCAGACGTCGGATTTGAAACCTACGTGTTTTTGGCGATATGTAGACGACACCTTTGTTATCTGGCCTCACGGCATTGCGTCACTGAATGTTTTTCTTGAGCACCTTAACTCGCTTCATCCCAACATCAAGTTTACGATGGAGATGGAGAAAAACGGCGAACTTCCATTCCTGGACGTGTTGGTACGGAGAAAAGAAGATGGCACGTTAGGTCACTCAGTGTACCGTAAACCAACACACACGGACTTATACTTACAGGCCACCAGCTGTCACCATCCTTCGCAACGAAGTGGCGTACTGAGGACGTTGGTCCACAGAGCACGAGCCATATCAGACTCAGACAGCTTATCCAATGAGCTACTCCATCTGCGCACCGTTTTCCAACAAAATGGATATTCCGAACGGGAGATTCGCCGTGCCTTACAACCGAAGCGGGTTACCCAACGTGAGGAAGTGGAAGAAGGCGAAGAACAAAGGGGAATGGTCATCTTGCCATACATCGGCGGTGTCTCTTCAAAAATAGGAAGATTATTGAAGAGGCATAAAGTTAAATGTGTTTTTCGTCCGCCGGCAAAACTCAGAGCTCTCTTGGGCTCATCAAAGGACAGCCTTGGCCTAAGAAAACCCGGTGTTTACGAGATTCCTTGTAGCTGCGGCATGTCGTACATCGGACAAACTTGTCGCACTGTAGAAGAGAGATGCACTGAACACCGATGCTACACTCGTCTGGAGCAACCAGAAAAGTCTGCAGTGGCCGAGCATTGTCTCAGTACAGGCCATTCTATGAATTATCAACATACAAAAATCCTCGCATCGACGAGTTCGTACTGGGACAGTGTTATTAAGGAAGCAGTGGAAATACGTAACTCGACGAATCTTGTAAACAGAGACACGGGCTTTCAGCTTAGTACAGCTTGGGATCCAGCACTGGCCATATTGAAGTCGCTTCGAGCAGAGAGGAATACTATTGGTCGTGAGACTGACGACGATTCGCCAGCAACATAAATATTCTGTTGACAACGGGAGAATAATCAAGGCGCCTACGTGGACGCGCAGTTTTGCTTGCGGCTTCCGTCAGAGGTCGCTGGGGCGGCCGATGGCAGCGCAGAGTAACAGCGGCAGCCTCCGCGCTTGCGGCCTCCGACAGAGGTCGCTGGGGCGGCCGGTGGCAGCGCAGAGCAGCGGCGGCAGCCTCCGCGCGTGCGCCGAAGTATTTGGTTCTTCATCCTGTTGGTGGCGTTACTGTCCTTCCATCTGCTAGCTGATATCGTCGCTATTGGCCATCGAATTTGGCGCCTCCACGCATGCGCACTTCCTGTCTAAAACTGGCATAAATAGGGGGCCCTGGTCCTGCCTTAGCCTCCCGCCGTCTTGAACCCCCTCACCCCCTGGTTGCTCCTCTCCTCTCCCATCCTTGCCCCCTGCCACGTCTTCACCGTTGTGTCCCCCCTACCCTCCATCTCTACACCCTCCATCTCCTTTCCCAAGGTGGCTTCCATCAGCTCCCCCTCCCGGATGATGCCCTCTCTCCCTCCATTTATCCTTCCTATCAACTCTGATCCTCCCTCCCCCTCCTTTCCTCTGTCCTTTCCCTGGGCTCCCTCTTCCCCCCCCCCCTTCCGTCCTGTTTCCTCCCCACTACGGCTCTCCCTACCTCCCTTCTCCCCCCCAGTCCTTTTGTATTCCCCTCCTCTGCCTACCCCCCTCCCTGTCGCGTCTGCCCCCTACCCCTCTTATGGGTCCTCATCCTCCATCAGCTCCTTTCCCGGTTCCCCTCCCCCCCCTTCGCTTTTACTCTCCTTTCCCCCCTTTTTGTTTTCCCATCTCCTGTCCAGTTTCCCCCCACCTGCTCTCGACTGTGGTGTCACCTTTGCCGACTTTTTCGTGCTGTGTTCTAGTGCCTATTCAGTGTTGTGTTGCGAACAGAAACCATGCTGTCGCTGGGTGTGAATTTTATATACTTTGCGAACAGAATCCAGACTGTCGCCGTGTTTTTTTTTTTTAACTGTCTATTGTTTTCCCTGTCTGCTCCGTATGTATTTTTATTCGCTTCATCATCCCTCTGTTGCTTGTTTTAATTTCCCCATTTTCTTTTCACCTTGTTACCCACTAAGTCCCCGATTTTATCGCCTGTTTTTTATTATTATTTATTCTCCTGCTCTTTGTCAGAAAATCTGTAGGCTGCAGAGCGGCGTCCTAAGCTGCTGCCAGCCCGCCCCCTTTGAGGGGAATTGAAATTCAATAAAGAAAAAAAAAAAAAAAAAAGACCTGCCTTAGCAGTGTGTTCGTCGCACCTGAAGATGTCGGCCAGTTGCGCTGACGAAATATTGTGGAGTTTGCACTATGACATCCGACGTCTCGCCCGAGAACCATATATACAACATGTCCGTCGGGAAAGCCTCAAGCAACACAACATTGCTGTTGTCTGAATGCCTGGATGAGCCAGAGTACGAATCGCTCGGAAAACTATCTGCCGAAATTTTACGGGAATGTACAGGCGATTTTTTGACCCATGATGTGTCGCAACATATAGCTGCGGCACAGTATGGAACAGAAATATGTCACAGACGCAGGGCTGTGTATTTCCTTTTGAGCATGTCGTGCAGAATTGTGTTTTCTCGTTCCTTAGCAGCATTCTCAGTCCATGGCACCACCTGTAGACTGGCGCAATTTCCTGGTAGACGATTTGCAACAATGTTGTTTCTACCTAAAATGTGAGCACATTGGTCGTAAATTAGGCTGTACATTTCGCCTGTCTACACTGACATGGTGAGTCATGAGCCATTGCGTGTTGGAATAAACAAGTTAGTGGTTTGTGGGAAGCAAAAAACGTAAAATGTCTTCCTTCCACAGACGTAAAAAAATATTTAATGACCGCTTAGATCGCCAGCAGTTTGAGACTGACAGCACTCCTTTCGTTCTGTTGCAGCATAGGTTCTACGAGAAAAAGGTGAGTGGTCGCCATCGACGATCCACGATCTGTTGCTGTACTGAGCCGATTGTGTTTTGGTTCACGGTCACCATGGCAGACAATGAGGCACTAACGCTCGGGTGAGCCAGCCTTGCTACTTATGCCAAACATTGATCGACTTTATGAAATGCCATTTCATTTGTTGGGGTCCTAGGTATCTTCCGACTTCCGGCTGTATGCGTGTCTGAGAGTAGCATAGCAAGTGTTCCTGCTGACTTGCCAGCCCTAGAAGATATTGCCAGTAGTAGTTTAACATACCTAAATATCTGTGCAATCGTATGTATGTTGTCGACAAAGGTATATCTTGCACTGCTGCCTCATATCTGGGTAGCGGTGACAGGCGAGCTAATGAGACTACATAGCCTAAAAATTACACCTATTATTTGCCAAAAACGCTCTTTGCATTATTAATGACGATACCATACTCCTGTAGAAATTTACAAAGCTGCCACAAGTGGGTCACATGCTTCGTAACTGTGAAAATATGAGGATATCGTCGATTAACACCATAGGAATGGTAACCCACAAAATATCAGACTTAAAACGCTGCCTTGTATGCAAAATATTTCCCAATCCAAAAGATGTGGATCTGTACCGCAAAAGACCAAAAGACGGAGTTAAAGGGTTTTTTTTTTTGTACATCCTCCGGTGCCAAACGCGTTTATAAAAATGCCTTAGCACAAATGACCACACTAAACACCTGAGCATGAGCGATCAGGCTGTTAAAGTCAGTCATGTTAGGTTTAGGGTAACGATCGCAAATTATGCAAGCATTGATTGCCCTTTAACCCCTGCACAGTTGCCAGGAACCCTCTTTTTTGAACACCATGTGTAGTTCAGATGACCAAGAATTATGTGATCTAGTTGTAACACCTGCTTTCAACAGCTCCTCTAATCCCACTTTCGCTGCCAGGAGCTTCGCTAGTGGTAGACTCCTCGCACCAGTTACAACTGTTTGGCCTGGTGATCTGTGGATTTGATGTTCTGTGGAGTGGGATCACATTGCTTAGGTGGCGCTGAAAATACTCGCAGTGTGCGTTCGAGATGATTGACGTCATTTGCTTTTATAATGGTTTCCATCAGCCAAATAAGGAGCCCATGGACAATACTGCAACGATGACTCTTCATGTCTTGCTATGACTGTGCAAATACCAACTGTTAACTTGCAAACCATAGCGACTGTTCAGACAGCAGATCAGGGCCACCTAAAGCACTTATAGTTCACAACATCTGAGATAGGGATCTGTTGCCTAACTGTTCATTGTTAAAAGCTTTCTGCAGCTGAAGCTCCGGTGACAATGTGTAGCATTGTATGAGTGCCTCATTTAGTGATGTATGTTATGGCGTAAAGGCAAGTGCCAGCAAGCCAGTTGGGAACGAGAGAGCAGAAAGGTCTGTGAAGAAGACGTCGTCTAGTTGTATGCCGACTGACCCCTCTCCAGGACCACAATGCGACAGCAGCGCCCTCTATATGAAGAGTCAAAGAGAAGCTTCAAGACTATCAGCCTGAATAGAAGAGTCAACTGTATTATTTCGCTTGTATTAGAATTGTTATACTGAAGAACCTTGTTTATTTGGGATGCTGCCCTTTGCTTGCAACATAATGACGATACTTAACTTCGAGAATTACCTAGGTAATTCACAAAGTTCAGTATTGTCATTTAATTTTCGTAATAAAACTCATTGATACGATTTGTTTGAATTGTTTGTCTAGCGATCAGAGAAAGCAAGTTTACTAGACACCCCAAAATTGATGACTAGGCAGAATTTAAAAATGTATAGCAACGTTTCAGTAGAACATCTTCTATTTCTTTCATCATTAACCCATTTAAATGTGCAACCACAATTACATAATTGTCATCGTTAGTGTGCACACTGTGTTGTTGAAAGATGCACTCTACATACTTACATGTACCTTGTCAGTGGCAGAAGTTTGGCATGACCAAAACAGGTGGTTGCATGTTGTGGCACAGCTGGCTATGTGGTATGTTACATTTTGAATTCAGTCTCTGGGATCTGCAATGATATATCCATCACTATTGCAAAAAAATGTACTCAGTTCCGAAGTCCTGTCTTCAGGGAGTCACATCAGGGTCACCACTATATATAGTTAGTCAACAAAAGATCGTTTCCATACAAGAACCGTGGACATGACGATTACTCAGTATGTTCCTTTTACTGCACACATATTAAGTGATGAAAAACAAATAAATGCAAAGAATATCTAACAAAACTCTCTATTGATAATAAAGACTCTGCCAAACCAGCGAATCATCTTCTGTCTCTTCCATCAGTTACTTGCATGGGAACTAAAGTCACCACAAAGGTTTACGATTACCATTTTAGGTTTATAATAAATGTTTCATATTTAGAATTAATGTTTAACATTTGTATTCATGTGAAATCTTTTATTGTATTTCTAACTTTTCCATCATTAGCTGTCCTTGTGAAATTTACTGCAGTAAATCCGAAAGCTTCATTTCAAAATTTTCGATATATTTCTTTAAATTTATCAAATTATAAATCTCTGTCCACAAAATCACAGTAAACAAGATTTAAATTTGTGTTGTGTTGCCAAAAGTTACAAAAAAATTAGATTATCTCTGACTAATTGTTTAGAAACCTTTGAATAAGTTTAACATAAATAAAAAGAAGTCCACCACTTCACATCTACCTTCAGAGAAATATGCTCTGAATATATCCTAGTTTTCAAAAATGAAATCATGAAGAACAGCACCTGCGTTCTCTTCATATTCACATAGAGGAACATTTCCAACATTATTTTCGATAAAAATAAGAATTTGGACCTTAATTTTCTTACACTTCTTTAGAAATCTTTGATGGTTCAAAAATGACTCTGAGTACTATGGGACTTAACTTCTGAGGTCATCCATCCCCTAGAACTTAGAACTACTTAAACCTAACTAACCTAAGGACGTCACACACATCCATGCCCGAGGCAGAATTCGAACCTGCGACTGTAGAGGTCGCGCGGTTCCAGACTGAAGCGCCTAGAACCGCTCGGCCACTCCGGCCAGAAATCTTTGATATTAAGGTTCATTGAAACTTTAAGAATAAACATGTAAATGACTAACATCATTCGAATTTAGCCAGCTAACAGTTAAAATATATGTGGGGCCATCAATAAGTAATGCAACAAATTTTTTTCTAGATGCAAATTCGTTTTAATTCAGGATTCCATTTCACCACATTATTTCTAATACTCTTGGCTATAAAACCCAAGTTTTCAACGTAATCTCCGTTCCATGTCACGACCACATGGCACCACTCTACTGGTCGACGTAGGAGCTAAGGTCTTGCTACATCAATAACCTCCCCATCACCCTTGTGATGCTGCTGTGGAGTGCCGGACAGATGGAAGTCATAAGGTGCGAGTTCTGGGCTGCAGGGTAGATGAGGAAGAACTGTCCAATGAAGTTTTCTGAACTCTCTTGGGTGCACAGATTCGCTTGAGGCCTGGCGATGTCATGGACAAGTTCTTTTCCGTTTTTGTGGAGATGAAAACATTGCAGAAATCACAGCTATGTGCAGCTGGCTGACACATGGGAGATCGGTAAGGTGTGTGTGAGCTTGTTTAGGTAATGACAGGTATTTTCTCCCAACGACGCACCGTGATTTTGTTCACTGAATGGTTTCTGTAGACATTCTGCAAGCTCCTATGAATATCAGCATTGCTCTGGTTTTGTGCCAAAAGGAACTCAATGACGTCCTCTTCTTGGAGCACACCTCTACAACTACATCTACATGTATACTCTGAAAATCACATTTAAGTGCCTGGCAAAGGGCATTTTGAAGGTTATGTATAACACCAGTATCTATGAGAACTTAATGAGACAATAAGGGCTGAAACGGGAATATTCCATGATGTCCCATAACAAACTCTGCATTTTTAACCGAATTTGATCGAGAAAAAAGTGTTACATTTCTCATTGAACCTCCCTCGTTGTTCTTTTTCCACACCTGATTGGTGCTATCATTCTGCATCTTTTTGGACTAGCTAATAATGTCGTACAGTTTTGTTCTTTTACTTTTCTTTTAATCCTATGTTTGAGTCACAATATGCTTCTATTTAATTAGAACTTTTACAAATAAGTGAGTAGATTATTTCCTTTGAATGACAAAAGTTCTGTTTATTCATACGAATAACCCAGTATAAGAAAAAAAGTAGAGTGGTGATAAGTGTATACTGAAATACAGCATAGTATTTTATTTATTAGATATTAGTAAGCAAATTACTGAATAAAATAAAATGGCTGCTGCCATTGGTGTTCCTAAGGTTATTAGTCTTGAATTAAGGAATGTAAGTTTTAATTTAGCTGATGGAATGTTTGTTGAAAATGATGGTCATTATCACAGAGAAGAAAATATTGTTGCAACTTTTAACCCAAATGTTTACAAATCAAATCATCCTCCTTTTTACCAATATACGATAAAGTTTTGGTAGTTATTATAATTGATGAAAATTAAAGCTTATGGAACTGATTATTAACATATAATAGAAAATCTAATAACAAGTTGATAGGTAACTATGCTGCAAAATGTTTTGAGTGTGTAATCACAAATAAAGGAGACAATGTAAATGATGAAAATGATGGAGTAATTGTTTTTAAAGGACATGACATGACAGCTGTATATCAATTAGAGTATTATTGACACTTTGGAGACCAAGTCTGTGTATAGCTCAGGTCGCTGCTTTGTGTTAGGAGTCATGGTATGTCTCTGTTAGCAACTTATTTCTGGTAAAATAATCACTGAGTTGTGTCAGCGATAAAGCTTCAAATATTTTACTGACTATGAGTTTTAGTGGTACAGGACTGAAGTTTGAAACCTCTTCCTTGGATCCTATTTCATGCAATGGTTTAAGTGTGCTTCACTTTAATACGTTTGGAAAGTTGTGTTCAGTGATGCAACAGTTAATCAGATAAGTAAGTATTTCAATTAACTTGTTATTACGGTTTTTTTAATGACGACACTGTACAAACCATCCCAACCTGATGAGTACTTATTCTTTAGATCATTTATTGCCCTGCCTATTTCCTGTTAACTCACTCCTATGGGGACCAATGACCTCAGTAGTTTGGCCCCTTAGAAATTAACATACACACACAACTCACTCATTTGAATTCAAAAGTTAGCTCTTCAGTGGGGCAGAGTATCATTTTGCGACTCATGTTTGAGGGAATAAATCGACTGACAGATGTAGATATGAAATATTTATTAAAAATGTTGCAAATTTCATTGGGATTTTTAGCTATGTTTCTCAATATCTCATGTTAACATGCCAGCTGGGGTGGCTGAGCGGTTCTAGGCGCTACAGTCTGGAACCGCGCGACTGCTACGGTCCCAGGTTCGAATTCTGCCTCAGGCATGGATATGTGTGATGTCCTTAGGTTAGTTAGGTTTAAGCAGTTCTAATTTCTAGGGGACTGATGACCACTGCAGTTGAGTCCCATAGTGCTCAGAGCCATTTGAACCATGTTAACAATTTTAGTTTTTGGCACTGGAGTAATTCTGTGAAATTCATTTATTATTTACCATTAAGTCATGGCTACATTATCTGATTGAGGTATTTCACTGCTGTATACCTGTTTCCTTAGATCTGAAAGCTCTTTCTGAAAGATTTTCTTCACTTCATTACACTTATTCCTGAAAATCAGTAGTTTTGATAACTTGTGTAGCACATCCAGGTTTTGGATCTGTTGCCTGACTTCGACCATATTTGTTGGAAGTGTCAGTCTGGTATTTTTTGCACTTTGATTATGGCTTAGTACTGTCTGCATTTCCTTAACAGGGCAGCAAAAGTTATAATGTCTTAGTATTATACCATACAATTTGTCCCATTTGCTTTCTGATCCTTTAGTCTGTTAAACCACTTCTCAATGCTCTGTAGCTAATTTATTTTTTTAGGGCATAGATGTTACACTCAATTAGGACTTGTTTATTTTCAACAACTTTTGTTATTTTTCATATGCTTGTGTTAACATATTCTGCCTGCTGACATTTAGAGTCAGCATACGGGAAATCCACATTCTTGCACCTAACATTTGTTTACTATGTATAATAGTAGTAATAGTAGCTTTATTCATCTGTAGATCTCTTTTTACAAATATATAGGACATATCAAAGTATTTACAAGTTTAGATCAATTTAAAATAAGCTAATTCGTATACACATATATTTACAGACTTTTAGTTAGAGACAATCATTAGATTTACTCCTGGTATACAATACTTTTTTCAAATAACTTATTAAATAATGTAATGCCACACTACTGTTCATTCATATCTAAATATCAGTCACTGATAATGAGACTATACACACATTGTTTTGGAACACTTCACTCACTACACACACACACACACACACACACACACACACACACCACACCACACACACATGCACGCACACACACACACACACACACATACACTGGTGATCTCTGTACCATTTTCAGTACTGCAACTTCCTGTTTGCTATCCTGAAAAACTGAGTCAGCAGCCCTCTATAATTAGTCAGATGTAGAGCTCAGAAAGAGGAAGAGGTGTTAGTATTGTGCTATGCATAGCTTGGGGGTAAGTATTTCTAGAAAGGAAAAAGAAGGAAAAAACATGATGTTTTATAATCATTATTATTATTATTATTATTATTATTATTTATTTTTATAACATTTTTATCAAGCCCCTACTCTGTTTTATCTAAGTAATCCTTCAATGTATAAAATGTATTGCATAACAGGTACATTTTAGTTGCCTTTTTAAATAAGTACATTTCTGCAATTTCTTTACTCTCTTTTGGTAATTTATTGTACAGTATTATTCCTTGGTAGAAAATGCTGTTTTGAGTTTTATGTTTATTTTTTCTTGTTAAATGTAATTTGACTCTCCCCAGTGTTTTGAACAGATCTTTACAATGAGCTCGACTAGTATTTTTGGTTATTATTCTTATGGCTATTTTCTGGAGTTTGAAAATTGTGTTCATATTTTGTGTGTTTTCCCCAAAAAAGAATGCCATAGCTAAGAATTGAGTGTGCATATGAATAATATATAACTAAAAAGACACTGCATGTTACACACTGATGATAGGATTCGAAGGGCATAATATGCTAATGACATTCTGTTTGCAAGTACCTCATCAAGTATAACTTTTGTGAATTCTACTATGGCTGACTCTGTACTTTTGCCACTCCTGAAACCAAACTGTGATTCACTTAAAAGATTATAAAGTGCTTTGCTACATGTGGACTTTGCTACTCTGAAATCAGTATTTACAGTTGAGTCTAGGAATCCTGCATACTCGGTTCACTAGACAAACAATCAAATAACTTGTATTAATGAGTTTTATTACAACAAGACAATTACAATACTTCACTTTGATAGATATGTCACAAGCAAAGGGTGATGCACAAAATAATCAGTCTTCTTAAAAACAGACACATTCAAGTCTGTGCTACATAGAGACCTCTAATGATAGAGGCTGTATGCGTCACTAACAAAGTGGCTAAGTTGAAGCTGCTATTGAAGTGGGCTGCCACCAGTCGGGAGTGGCGCTTCACCTAGGGGCCGCTGCTGTCGCGTTGTCGTCCTAGGGGGGGGGGGGGGGGGGAGGTCAATCAATGTGTGATTGGCTGATCTCTTCTCACAGCCTTCTCTTCTCTGTCTTTCCCAACTAGCGTGCCGGTGCTGACATTACACTGAAACATTCCTCTCCCAAAAGCGACGGATCGTCGTCGTATATGGAGCAGGACAATGGGAGGGGGGGGGGGAGGCAGAAGCTCTGATGAACTCGAAGCTGTGGCTGCAGGGGCGTCAGGCTTCCGATAGTATCCCTCCATCTGGCCTTCGCTCGGGTGGAAACGTCCGTCGAAAAAGGCCCAGAAGGGTATGCAACCAGTTCCTAAGGCTCAGAGCAAGATGAAGAAGGCGTCAGCTGCTGTGTCATGGGCGGGTCCAGCTCCATCGGGAGGATGAGAGGAGGCAGAGAAGGCGAAGTCTCCATCTCCAGAGGATAGTCCCGTGGTGTCACGTTGACACCCTCTAGCGACTGCTGTGGCCGCGCTGTCCTTGGGATCCTTGAATCTGGGGGAAGAGATACAGAAGGACCACCGTGCACTTGACAGTGGCGAATTTGATTGTGAAGTCGGCGCTGCAGTCCGTTTGGGCGTGAAATTAGATACGCGCATGAACCATGCGGCGCGAAGCGATTCTCACTGCCTTCCTTCGGCGCCGGATGTTGAGGATGGAGGAGCAGGTGGAGCAGTGTTTGATGGTGGCAACTGTGAAGCAATTCTGCAGGTGCTGGTTCTCTCGTGGATACGAACAATAGGAGGCGAGAAACAGTCGCAGTGCTTGGTCCCTGGTGTGTGCAGTGCGAAGTTTGACCACTTGTTGCTTGACGGTTCTGACATTTCGCTTCGCCATTCGACTGTGGGTGGGTGGTTCAAATGGCTCTGAGCACTATGGGACTTAACGTCTGAGGTCATAAGTCCCCTAGAACTTAGAACTGCTTAAACCTAATCAACCTAAGGACATCACACACATCCATGCCTGAGGCAGGATTCGAACCTGCGGCCGTAGCGGTCGCGCGGTTCCAGACTGTAGAGCCTAGAACCGCTCGGCCACACCGGCCGGCTGACTGCGGGTGGAACAGTGAACTAGTTAGATTTGTATGCCATTGCATTCTCAGAACGTTTTAAATTCATTTGGCGTGAACTGAGGGCCATTGTCCGAAACTATGACTTCAGGCAAAGCTTTGAGGCAAAAACTAGAGGACAACTCCTGAAGTGTGCTATGTGACGTTGTCAAGCACAGCAAAAGGAAACTTACTATAAGAGCCTACCACATTCAACCAACGAATGTTCGACAAAGGACCCGCAAAGTCTATGTGCACACATTGCCATTGTGATTGTGACTTAGGCCACGCATAGAATTTTTGTCACGGAGCGGACTGATTTCCCACACATGCATGACACTGTGATGTCATCTGTTCTGTTTGGGTGTCCATACCCTGCCAAGTATAGTGTATTCGCGCTAGCTGTTTCTTGTGAACAATTCTTTATGCTGTGCAATGAGAGAGGCCTAGATGTGCGAATTTATTTTAGCAAAATGTTCAAATCTGAATCAGCTTCCGTGGCCTGTGCAGTTTTCCTATAGTTCAGAGGAAAGGACTGAAGCAATTCAGTATCGTGAGCATCGACGTGACAACAAGGTGCAACAGGAGCGTCGAAGTCTGTATCGTGGCCAGTCGAAAGACATTACCATGTTGAGCTGTCGGACGATACAGAATCTCGTACTTGTATTGAGACAACAGCAAAGCTCATCTTTGCAATTTTAGTGCAGTTCATACAGGAATAGGCTTCATTGGATAAAACAAGGACTGCAATGGCTTATGATCCGTTACTAAGCAGAATTCTCTGCCATTCAAATAGTGGTGGAATTTGGTCACACCATACACAATAGCCAATGCCTCTTTCTCTATTTGTGACTAGTTATATTGAGCTCTGGACAAGACTTTTGATGCGAAAGCAATAGGCCTGTCTTCTTCACTAATTTTGTGTGAAAGCACTGCACCGATTCCGTAAGAAGAAGCAACACCTTGCAACACAACTGGTTTGTCAGGATCAAAGTGAACCAAGCATCGATCACTGAGCAATGCATCTTCAAGTTTTTGAAATGCTTCTTGGCACTCATCTGTCGAAACAAAGGGGACGTCCTTGCTACACAAGCCATGGAATGGAGCTGCGATCTGTGCCAGCATTCGGTATGAACCGAATATAATACTTCATTTTCCCTAAGAATGACAGCGATTCTGTGACACTGCGAGGAACTGACAGGTCACGTATGGCTAACAAATGTGACTGAAGAGGATGTACACCTTGACTGTTTATGGCATGACCAAGATACTGCAACTCAAGTTTAAAAAATCACACTTGTCTAGGCTACAGTTTAGTCCTGCATCAGATAACATACGAAACAAAGCAAGCAAATTTGCAGTGTATTCTTCAGGCGCACCATCTGCTACGGCAATACGGTCAAAATAAGTAGTTTGAACAGTTCGGTACTTGAGCAGTCAGCTGTTCCAAATACCATTGGAAAATGGCGGGTGCGGAAACACTGCCTAAAGGCAAACGCAAATACTTAAAAAGTCCAAATGAGTGTTCACAACACACGCGGTATGGGATTCTTCATCTAGTGGTATTTGAAGATACGCGCCGCGCAAATCAATTTTTGATAAGTAATGACCGGCACCTAATCTGTCCATTAGATCCTCTGGGAGTGACAATGGAAAAGTATTAATCACAGTTTGTGGGTTGACTCTAGACAAAGTTAACACAGAGGCGAGCGCGACCTAAAGGATTGGGGAGCAAAACCAGTGGACTTGCCCATTGACTAGTTTGTATGGGCGCAACAGCTCCACTATCTTGCAATTCTTTAAGTTCAACAGGGACTTTTTCCTGAATGCAATGGGAACAGTTCTGACCCCGCAAAATTTCGGTTGGGCATTGTCTTTCATGGTAATATGTGCAACAAAATTGTTAGCCTTGCCTAAACCTTCAGAAAAGGGTTGAGGGGATTCATTCAGCAAGCTAGCTACACTGTCTTTGGCATTGAATGCAGTCACTGACAACACATTGTCCTGAATTTGAAAGCCAAGCAAGTCAAACGAATCAAAGCCAAACATGTTCTCACAATCGAGTGATTGGAGCACAGCGAAAGTTACAGTTCGCGTATGCGAGCGATACATGGCAGGCAAAGTACATTTTCGGAGAACGGGAATGTCTCGGCATTAAAAGCCGTCAGGTGCATGCTAGCTTTAGAAAGGCGTGGTGAGGGGAGGGGGGGTCTAACAGTTCATATGTGTTACGATTCAGCAACGTAACAGAGGCACCCGTGCCCAACTGAAATTTCACACATTTGCCACTAATATGCAAATGAACAAAAAGTTTGTTGGACTGGCGTAGCACTAAAGAAACTGTTTGCTTATTAGTTTGATAACGCCTGCAGCAGGCTTTGAATACACTGCATTGATTACGTGGCCCTTGTGACTAGATTTCTGTGAGTGGGTGGAATTCTTACTTTTGTTCCGTTCCAAACATATGGATTGTACGTGACCAGTCTTGCCAAAAGCATAACACTGTGCATGTCTGGACGGGAAATCTTGGCATTTGTGCCGTGAATAGCACTTAAGGCATGACTTAATTCTATTCACTGATGTAGCCGCCTGTTTAGGGAACTGTTTACGCGGCTTGGCGAGCGTGTGCTGTTGCTGCCTTATGGAACGGTCGTGAGTAAGGGACGACTCAACCTGACAAATTGGTCACTGCTCAAGGTTGTCATCCGCTTCGGGACTTGAATCATATTGATCTAGAATTTGTACTACGTGGTGAATAATGTATCAGACTGTTTCAAAATCTGTTCTCTAAGCTTTGACATCAACTACATGTACATGATCGCATCACACAACATAACATCTGAATATAAAGCGCCAAGGACACCTTTGAATTTGCATTTCCTCATCATAGCCTAACCTGTTACCCACTCGCGATAAGTTTGTTCTGACCTTTCCCTGCAATGAAAGAACTGGTACCTAGTTGCCACCACATTCACTTGTGGGTCATAATAGTTAGAGAACCTACAACCCGACCATAGGAGAGTTCACTCGGAGTGGCGTTAGGGAGCAATTTCTGAATGAGGTGAAAGACTGCACTTCCTACCGCTGACAAAACGTATTGTAGTTTCACAGTACCTGATACTTTGTGAGCAATGATGTGGGCTTCATACTGCTGCAACCACTCGAGCCATTTCTCTTCGTTTCCGTTGAACAGGCGAAAAGGCCTTATGGCGCTCGGAGGTACAGGTGTTGCATGTTGGTCTGTTGGTCGCACAGTGTTAGTTGCTTGCTTGACAAGTAACTGCTGTACCGTGTTTAGAAGAGTTGCAATCTGCTGCGTCTGAAACTCAAACATCTGCGTTAGCTGCACTGCATCTATTGCTTGCAGCTGAGACACTTGAGCAGGGGGTGGGAGAGCTGGATTGCTCATTTTGGAATAGGCAAACGCAATAAATAGCCAATGCAAGGAATAAAAATAAATACACAAACAAAAAAAATTCTGCAATGCCCACCTGAAAACACTGAATAGAAAAACACTATAAGAGACACTGTTAAAACATGTAAACAAACCCCTGCAAAGAAAAGACAAGGTAGAATTAAGGCACCAGCAAATCACAAAAGCCCACGACAAAACAAAACAGAGACAATCTGTGGCAGCTTGTGTCTCTGGTTTGTAGCGTGAACAGGTTGTCGCTATGTTATTCGGACATCTTCGTTGCCATGTTATTGGTCCACCCTCATCATCATGTTGTTGTGTCTAGGAATCCTGCATACACAGTTCACTAGACAAACAATGAAACAAATCGTATTAGGGGGAGTTAGAACGGAAAAAATTGTCACATTTTCGGATTTTTATCTCATTATAAAATTTAAAATTTTCCGAATAAAATTATATATATATCAACTCACATGGGAAGGATTTTATTTTATTTTTACGTGCATTACTTCAAGATCCAATAAAATCGGTAATTTTTTGTATAGAATGCTGTTTTATAAAGGTTAAATTAAGTGTTTGTGTCGGTAGCACTGTCAAAAACAGCATCATATTGTTTCATACTATAAACACGCGTTGCATGTCGAAGTGCTAACATTTTTTTGAAGGAAAGTGACGAATAGATTGGTAAAGCTCTCAAAAAGTAAAATCTGACGTAGAAACTAGATGTTCTTATGAAATGTGGGTTTCATGGTTATAGATTTTCGAACAAAGGGAAACATTGTGTAAACATGTGATGTGTGAAGTTACAGTCAATGAAATACAGGCAAACTCGTCAGTATCTAGAGAAACAGCCATTAGTGCTCCTGAGATCAAAATAAAACGTTGTGATACGTAGTTTTTCTCAAAACGAAAGTGACATAAATGGTAAGTTAGGTTATATTCTGATAGATTTACACATCCTAACAAGGGTGTGAGGTGAATGTGTGTATTGTAAAATATATGTGTGAAGCTCATTATTTTGAAGTAAATATTAGGTGGTTTTATGGATTGAGAACTACTGGCAAAGGACACACTGCAGCAGAAACAATGGGTGCCATGATGAATATGCCACGCCCACCTTGTAAAATCGACAAGTATGCAGGATTTCTTGGACTTGCTGTGGAATCTGTTGCATATGAGTCAATGATGGGTGCTACAAACGAAACTGTTGAAATAAATAATGGTATGACTGACATACCAGTAGCTTTTGATGGCACTTGGCAGAAGTGCTGCTACAGCTCTAAGAATTCTGTTGCTATGATGACCAGTGTGGATACTGGAACGGTAATAGATTTCCAGATTTTAATCAAACATTGTTATAAGTGTAAATCAGGGAATGGTTCAAATGGCTCTGAGCACTATGGGACTTAACTGCTAAGGTCATCAGTCCCCTAGAACTTAGAACTACTTAAACCTAACTAACCTAAGGACGTTACACACATCCATTCCCGAGGCAGGATTCGAACCTGCGACTGTAGTGGTCACGCGGTTCCAGACTGTAGCGCCAGAACCGCTCGGCCACCCCGGCCGGCAATCAGGGAATGAAGAAGGGCATATCTGTGACAGTAATTATGAAGGAACAAGTGGTCGTATGGAGGCCTCTGCAGCTATTGAAATTTTTAGTCGATCTGTGAATGAAAGGGGAGTGTGTTACACTAAGTTCTTAGGTGATGGAGACTCAAAAGCATATAAGAGTGTGGTAGCCACTCAGCCTTACGGTGAGAAGATTATCACAAAACTGGAATATGTTGGTTATGCCCAGAAGAGGATGGGCACCAGGCCGGGGAAGGTGAAACAAAGTTTGAGAGACAAGAAACTGTCTGATGATAAAACCATAAGAGGTAGCTGACAGACAAAATAATTGATGAACTGCAGCAGTATTATGGGATGGCCATTAGAAATAATACTGACGATTTGTTGAAAATGAAGCAGGCAGTATGGTCTACCTTCTTCCACAAACTGTCAACTGATGAAAAACCAGTACACCACCTTTGCCTTCCTGGACCTGATTCATAGTTCAATTACTGCAATGCCCAGTACTCAAACAGTTCATACAGCCATAAACATTCCATCTCAACAGCAGTCATGGATACCATAAACCCTGAATGAGATTTTCACTCTGCAGCGGAGTGTACGCTGATATGAAACTTCCTGGCAGATTAAAACTGTGTGCCCAAACAAGACTCGAACTCAGGACCTTTGCCTTTCGCGGGCATTTGCTCTACCACTGAGCTACCGAAGCACGACTCATGCCTGGTCTCACAGCCTTACTTCTGACAGTATCTCGTCTCCTACCTTCCAACCGGGTGTGAGTCGTGCTTCGGTAGCTCAGTGGTAGAGCACATGCCCGCGAAAGGCAAAGGTCCCGAGATCGAGTCTTGGTCGGGCACACAGTTTTAATCTGCCAGGAAGTTTCACCATAAACCCTATTTACAGAGACCTGGCAAATCCTGAATTTCTGCACAAGTGTCTGCATGGTCACACTCAAAATCCCAATGGGTTGTTCAGTAATCTTATATGGACTCACTTAACAAAAAATGTTTTTTGTTGGAATGAAGGCAGTAAAGTGGTGGTCAGTGATGATGTTATTGCTTTTAATGATGGCAACATTGGTAGTGTGAAAGTGCTACAGCTTATGGGAATTAATCCTGCAGCAAACTGCATAAGAGAACTTGAACGGATGGACAAGGTTCGCATTGATAAAGCAAAGTATGCAGCACAGTTGGCCAATAAGGAGTCCAGAAAGAAGAAAAGAAGGAAAAAACTTGGAAAAAGATCAAGAGGATGCTGTACAATATGGTGCAGGGTGCTTCTGAGTGACAAAAATAAAAAATTAAGCATATACTAAGTGAGTTACAGTCTTTTGAAACTTCAGAAGCCCTTCCTGAAAATTTACATTTCCTGTTGCATTTTTCCTAAATCTCAGAAACTAGTTTGAGTAGAGTATTCAAATTTTCAGGGAGTAATGACATATATATCCTGAGTCTACTGAACTAAAAGAATATAATGTTATGTATAATTAAAGTTATTTAGGATGACATACAAAAAAGTACACATAATTTTAACCATGTAATTAAAAAATTGTATTTCCGAAATCAGTGGCTGAAATGCAATTATTGTAGTTCAGCAAACTCAGAACATACAGGCTAATGTCTTGTAAAAGTTTCATGTCAACGGCTACAGTGGTTCCTGAAATACAGGGAAGCCAAGTCACTAAATTTAACATTGTTGGGATAGGGCGTTCCAAGTCCTCTTAAGGATACAGTGCACTTTTCCAGCTCAATATTATGTGAAAATCAACACCTATTTCTTTCAGGCACTGTTTTTAATGTATATGTTTTACAGATTTTTTGTTGATATCAGGTATTGCAGCACACGTTCTAAGCAAATTAGATGTATTTTCAATATTTTTGAACCTGCATAGGGTTATTAAAAAAATTACAAAGAAATCGAGGCCATTCTTTTATAAAATGCTTCCTCAAATTGATGTACCATTTAATCCAATGCTATGCGTTTGAAGGAGACCAAATTTTTACCAGATATGCATGACATTATAGCTGAGGTACTAGACCTATTTAATTCCACCTGTTATGTATATTACAAGGATAAAGAATATCACACACTACATTTTAATTTTTATAATTTTTTCCCTATAAAATTCTATTTTTTCTATAATTTAGTTGATTCTGCGATAAAGCTTAGGTCTACCGCAAAAGTATGGACTATAGCAAATTACAGAAAAAAATAGAGCAATGCTCTATAAACTTTAGGAAATATTTGTACTTGCATACTGAAAAATACAACTTGTGGGATATTGTAAATGACGATATGAGTCCAATTAAACTGTGTCTCAGACGTTCCTGAAGCATAGTCTTCATCCTGCAGCATTTCTTCATCTTCAAGCTCCCTCTTGGCAT
The DNA here is from genome assembly GCF_021461395.2 of Schistocerca americana. NCBI lineage: Eukaryota > Metazoa > Arthropoda > Insecta > Orthoptera > Acrididae > Schistocerca > Schistocerca americana. The sequence goes on from NC_060124.1 coordinate 142,714,985, forward strand.
TCCTTTTAGCACTTCTTGCTTCTTTGGTAACTTGAAGAGAGAGTCCTTCAGCTTCATGCATCCATTGTCTGTCATATGCAAGCAATTGAGCTTCCATATTAGAGCCACATTTTATGCCTAAATTTCTCAGGACTTCCAACCTTCCTATCACTCCATCATTGAAACATATAACTGCATCTAGTACACCTACTTTTAATGTATTTAGTCCTACAAAAAATTCTTGGGTAATCTTTGCCATATGCAGTGGTTGAAACCTTCATTTGTATTCTGAGTGCCCCCATGAAGAAATTTACTAAGCAAAACAGGGTCACTCAGGTCTCTAAAAATTGGTTTTATTTCATTCATAACAGGCTCAGGAAGAGGATGCTTATGATGGTATATTTGACCACTTTCTTTTGCTTTTTGGTAATCACACCAAGAATCTGTTCCTGTAGGGCAATGTCCATTAACAGAATGGTCATCTATGGACAACTTATGAAAGAAGGTGGCCCATACAGCTTTTCTCATTGCTGTAACGTCATTCAGAGGTGCAGTTCATCTCATGGCCAGTCCATAATAACTCTGAAGAAGGTATTTTCAGTTTCTGTCAATCTGCTTCGGGATTTACCATCAGATAGCAACTTTCTTTTCATTTCTCTTCATAGCTTCGTCGATCTAGCACCCATCCTCTTTTGCACATGTCCTCAATGCTCCAGCTTTGTTACCACGGTATCACCTTAAAAATTGATCTCATGAATTTTATTGAAAGCTTTAGAGTCTCCATCACCTAAGTACTTCGTATATCTAACGTTATAAATGGGCGCCGACCTCTGAAATATTTTAGAGCTCCATCACACTCCATACCTCTACTGTAGCCATCATAATTCTTAGAACACTGCTGTTCAGCACGCCCTTCAGTGTCACCATGGCAGTCGTGCCAGCACTCAGATAACTCAGATAACCCTTCCTGCTACTTTGTTGTTCAGTTATTTCCAGACAGCCTATACTATCACATTGTTTACATTTCACCATTTCCTTTATCAAAGAAGATAAGATGCCCACATCAACAACAACAAATCCACTACAAACAGCATCATTGTTAACATAAAAATTTGGACCACCATGAGGCATGCCTTGTGAAGAACTGATACATAGGTTACTTTCAACAGCGTGGCTTACTTTGTTTGTGAATTGATTACCACGGAATTTCCTTTTATTGAATTTCTTGATGTGTGGCATAGTTCGTACTTATTGCACACCAAATGATGTGTACTTCCACAAATATATTTAGCTCTTGGGCAACAAACATTCGGTAACACATGAACAAACTAATTCAGCGAAACAAAAGAAATTACTAGCAAAGATAATCATTTACAGACACTAGAAACCTGCATTGTTACCAACATATACAATGTATTATACGTATAATCGCTGGAAACAGAAAGTTTAGTTCTTTTCGAAATAATACTGGTTTCTGTAACAGAAATAAAGGTGGCGAGGTGGCATACATGACTGTGACTTTAAAACTCGGTATATATAGGTCATTTTTCATTTGAAACCTTATAACGTATATATCAATGTAGCCGGGAAAAACTATAGAATTTAATAAAGTCATAAAAAGTTTCGATTTTTCCACCATTTATAAATACCCTGTGTCCTTAATGAGTTTTATTACAACAAGACTATTACAATTATTTAACTTTCATAGACTTGTCGCAAGCAAAGGGCACCATACAAAATTATCCATTTTCACCAGAATAGACAAACGCAAGTCTGTGCTACATAGAGACTTCTAATGATAGAGACTATGACGTGTAACTAATAAAATGGCTAATTTTGAAGTTGCTGTCGAAGTGTTCTGCCACCAGTCGGGAGTGGCTCTTGTGTCGTTTTCACCTAGGGCTGCTGTAGTCGCGTTGTCGTCCCAGAGGGAGGTCGATCAGTGTGCAATTGGCTGATTTCTTCTCACAGCCTTTCCTTCCCTGTCGTTCCCGACTGCCATGCCAGCGCTGACTTTACGCTGTAACATTTACTACATTTATAAGATTATACCAATTAAGAGTATCTGTTAACCTCATATTAGACATACTGCAAGATTTTGGCTTAGTATTCAGATCAGGAAGTATAGTGAGATCACTAGGACCACAACTCCTCACTATAATTGAGCTGTGGCGTGCTGGCGCCAGTCTTATTTTGTTCATATATCGTTGAGATCGATTGTGGTTGAGATAGGAAGCGAAGCGAGTGGGTTGTTAGCCTTCGACTGGTAACCCTCGAGATCACGTGACATTTGTGGGGAGACGAGTGTCAACGGCTGCCAAAAGAGCGTAATGACCGTTACACATTGTGGTGTGAAATTGGTTGGACGTTTTGTCGACATGGGCAGCTTGGAGATACAAGTTCTGTGACTTCGCTGGGAACAGAATTTGAAGGGAAGCAGTGAAGCTGTGGAACCCGCTCCCTCGTATTGTGTACCTGATGTGGAGTAAGTGGTCGTAATTGTTTGTTCATCGACGCACTCAGACATTTTAAACTTTGTTATTATGGTGAGACTTTCATAGTCGAACCTTAAGATGGTGTGGGAGAGTTCAGTTGGCCTAGTTAAATGGTGGCCATTATTTAAAAAAAAAATTTCAGATGTTTTACTAGTGCTTTGTGTCTCTTGCAATCAAATGATTTTATGTTGCCGTTTTTAAAGCCTGCATTCTATTAATACAGTTGTCCATGTGTAAGTTAGTCAAAGGTTCTGCCAAGTGTTTCTATGTTTCTGAGTTATTAGAATGTCTTTATGATACAGACAGAAACTTTTGACTGTGCCAGCGCCTTGGCAGGGAGTGAAATGTCATCTGAGGTCTAGGCCTGGCAGTGTTAAAGAACCTGGCCACTACCGGAGTTGTTCACATATCGTCTTCCAAAGTTTAGTATTTATCTTCCTTCCGTCATGGCGGGTTAAGCTGGAAGATATATATGTTGTATGTAACCTGTTTGTATATAAACTTCTTTCCTTAAATATTAGAGACTGGCAACTGGCTAAACCTTAAACTGCAAAGCAGCTGTCGAGTTCCTTGTGCTGCTTTTTCTGGTATTCTTTTAACACATCTGAGCACGTGAACATTTTTTTTTAAGATCAGTTAGTCTGTTGTTGTTTTTTCATTTAATTGGTTCTATCATGTTATGTAATGGTATCTTAGTTTGGCACTATAGTTGAATTCTTTTATCTTGGCGGCTCGCGCATGCCCGCCCAGACGTGGGAGAGTGCTGCGTTGCCAGTTGCACACGACGCACGCGCCAATAGAAGCAGCGCCATAGTATAGCTAGTTTGCAAGCTTACGTGTAGGGGGGAGCGCGCAGTTCATGAAGTAAAGCTACCACGGCAGCATTAACCCTTTCGCTGCTACAAAGACGTGCTCCCTGCGTTCCGCACTGTGCGCGATTTTGTCACTGCACTGCTCGCCTGTGCAGACACGTGGTGTTCCCACTGCTTTGACACACTTATCATTCGATTCCACAAAAACTATTTGGCCCAAAAATTAGATTTTTACATGTCTTCTTGACTGATACCTTCCCCCCATAAATGATCTAATTTTGTTTCGATGTTCAACGCAGTTATTATGCAGCATTAAATGTAGTAAACCACTGCACGAAATTTTGAAGAGTTTGCAGAGGTAGAAGTCCATAGCGTATCTTTCCATATGGTCGATTTTAGTTGCCACAATGTTGAGAATGAAATGTGGACAAGATACCTAAATTTCATATAAAATTTACTGTATAACAATATCTCATTTAATTTAAGTACCACATAGGTGTCGTATTTAATATTGAGAAATATTCCGTCTTTCGCGACTGTAACAAAAGTTTTATTTACACTCAGCACGTTTGGCTTTATTTTAAAGCACTTCAGTGAATCAAAAGGAAGTAGACAAAATACATTAAACAAAACTGTGGACTTACAAAAACATTAGGACTTGAATATACCGTCTATCAGTGAAGTGCTCTGAGCTATGTCAAATATAATTTTTGTGTGTGGCACACACAAACATCATTTATTTGCTAAAACACTGATCTGCCAACACAAACGTTGAATATTGTGTTACCGCAGCACAAAACTACGAAAGGTGACTTGGCAATGGAGAAGACAAAATACTGTCCACTGAAGATGCTTCAAAAGAGAGAAACACGTCTGGTCTAAATAAGTCGCTTATTACAGTTGCAGAAGAGGAATATATTTCAGTACCGTAGGTGAAACTGCGACTGTGGAACAAAAACAAGAAAGAGAACATGAGTACCATTGTGTATGTGCCATACCTTTCATTGATTGAAGTGCTTTAAAATAAAGCCAAACGCGTCCGGTGTAAATAAAACTTTTATTACAGTCGCGAAAGACGGAATATTTCTCAATATTAAATACGACACCTATGTGGTACTTAAATTAAATGAGATATTGTTATACAGTAAATTTTATATGAAATTTAGGTATCTTGTCCACATTTCATTCTCAAGATTGTGGCAACTAAAATCGACCATACGGAAAGTATACGCTATGGACTTCTACCTCTGCAAACTCTTCAAAATTTCGTGCAGTGGTTTACTACATTTAATGCTGCATAATAACTGCGTTGAACATCGAAACAAAATTAAGTCATTTATGGGGGTAAGGCATCAGTCAAGAAGACGTGTAAAAATCAAATTTTTGGGCCAAATAGTTTTTGTGAAATCGAATGATAAGTGTGTCAAAGCGGTGGGAACAACATGTGTCTGTACAGGCGAGCAGTGCAGTGATGACAAAATTGCGCACAGTGCGGAATGCGGGGAGCACGTGTCTGCAGCAGCGAAAGGGTTAATGAAGAGACAAAGCACTAGAAATTTCAAAAAATTGCATTCAAACGAATATAATTCATGAAAAAGGCACTTCGATATTGTTTTTAAATAATTAAAATATTAAGTTTCGCATGAGGTTTGAACTCATAACCTTTCACGTAGAAGTCCAACACCTTAACCATTATGCTAACGCAGATCGTCTGCCTACAGAGCACAGTGAGGAGTCTAACACCTTACGCAAAATACTGACAAACACTTTTGGTATGACTATGAATTACTCACGCTTCGTCAAAGTACAATAGGAAATAAACAATTACCGCTCTTCTTTAGTGCGAAAAAGCGGTTCGTGAGATTGATACAAACACCTTTCCTTCCTATCGCCTGAATTAGGAGTCTTATTGCTTGTTTGGTTTAATTAATTAATAGAATATGAAGCAATTGGTATAAAGAACGCTTTTTCCAAACTTTCTATAAAAGAAAGTCTGCTATCAAGACATTGCTTTTGTTCTATTACTTTATTTATGACTGAACGTTCTAATACTGAAGACACTTGTCCATGCTATGCACTGCAGTCGAGATCTGGCAACGTCGTTCTCTGTTCATTGGCTGACTGTGTTTTGTGACGTCAGATGCGCAGAACGAACCTAAACTCGGCCGCCAACATAAATGACGCGCACTTTAGTGTTCAAATGTTATTAAGCCACCCTTTACCTGTAATTGTTTCATTATATCTATTTCGAGGGAAGTCCTATATGGGAGTTTGAAGTTCTCAAGATTGTCAGTAACCCCCTTTTTTTAAATTTGGAATTGTTTGTTAGAGTATTGAGTACATTGGGTTTTTAACTGTATTTGCAAAGTTTTAGCTAGTGATTCATCCACAATTTGCAATTGTCAATTTTTTTAAAGGGGCAATGTCAGTAAACTGTCTTAATTATAAATTGTGACTACCAACCGCTTCCTTTTTTATGGTATTTAAGATATGGTGTGTAGGTGTGGTACGATTAAGGAATCACATCTCAATCATACTAAATATGTCTATGTAATGTCCTGCCTCAACTTTTGGTGGATGATAAATCCTAATAACTTCATTTTTTCACATAATCTTTCTGCAACATCTGGTGTGGAGTTCAATGCCTTCTGCTTCGATCAACATTTCTTTGCTGTACTGATATAAACTGTTGATTCTCTTAAACTCGACATTCTCACCAACATAAACTTCCACACCACCACACTTATGTTGCTGTCTACAAAAACTGTTTGATAAGAATTAACTCCCTAGTTTACAGTAAGTAATTTCATGAGATTTTAATCCATGCAAACACTAATACATGAGATGTGTGTTTATTTACAAAAGCCTGTAGCAAATTAAACTTATTTGGTTCGTTGGTTGGATTGAAGAAGGGACCAAACTATGCAGTCAGCAGTCCCTCTGACCTTGGAATAACTAAAACTGATAAAACCTCACACTATAAGAGGGAACTACAATGGCCATAAAATTACAAACAATTGACAGAAAACGAAGGAAGAAGGCAGAAGAAGAGAGGAGGGAAAGAAAGTGACCAATGACAGAAGCATGAAGGAAGAAGCACAGGTAGACAAGATAGACACTCAATATAAAACAGATCCCATAAGGAAAGGAGTGGGAAGGCAGAGGGTGGTGTGGAACCACCTATCCCAGTCGAAGCCAGTCCAATTGGGGCGAAGGGGTAAGCAAGAGGGCCTGCCATCCCCTCCACCCACTGATAAGGCTGAAGGTCACACACTTAAATAAAGTGATGAAAAACCCCATCATGAAGAAACCTTAAAACGAGATCAGCTGCCAAGGCACTGTCAGCTAACACCAGGGGTAGCGATTCAGGAAAGCTAAGAGTACATCACAGGGTAGTTAAGTTGGGACAGTCCAGTAAGAGGTGAACCATAGTCGACATCGATCCACAACGATAGAGGGTGGGATCCTCATGACGGAGGAGATAACTATCAGTCAGCCAAGTATGGCTGATGTGGAGCCGGCAAAGGATGATAGGCCTTATGAGAGGCTCGTAAGTTGTAGTATCCTTTATTGTACTGAGCTTGTTCAGCGAAGAAAGAGTGTGCCATTCTGCATTCCAAAGTCCCAAAACCTGACGACATAATGCCAAGTGAAGGTCTATTTCCGGAATGCCAATAGCAAGAGATGCCTTGTTAGTAGCCAATTTAGCCAGTCGATCGTCATGTTCATTGCCAGGGATCTCAACATGGCCTGGGGTCCAAATGAAAACCGCTGGGCATCCACATTGATCAAGGAGAGAATGGGAGTCCTGTATAGCTATGACCAATGGGTGGTGAGGGAAGCACTGGCTGATAGCTTGCAAACTTCTCAAGGAGTCACTACAGATAGTGAAGGACAGTCCTGAGCAGAAGTGGACATGGTCCAGTGCGCACAAGATGGCTACCAATTCTGCAGTAAAAACACTACAGCCTTCTGGCAAGGAATGAAGTTCCGTGTGTCTCGCATAGGTGTAGGCATAACCAGTTCGACCAGCAACCATGGAGCCATCAGTATAAATCACCTCTGAACCCTGGAATGAACTGAGGAGCCAGTAGAATTAGTAGTGAAGGGCTTCTGGAGGGATAGAATCCTTTGAATTGATGGAGACATCAAGACAGAGGTGTGACCAAGAGATGCACCACGGAGGGTACTTGCATGAGCGGAGAAAAGAGGTGGTAAAGGGCTGTGCTGGAGCTCAGAAAAGAGTGACTGAATGTGGGCAGACATGGTAAACCCACATCGTGGCTGCCACTGCGGGATATTGATCTCTGTGTCTGGATAAACGAGACCATAATTAGGGTGCTTTGGGGAGCAGTGAATGCAGAGAGCATAAGATATCATCTGTTGTTGGCGCAAAACTCACAGCAGTGGAATCCCCACCTCTGCAAGAAGGCTAATGACGGGGCTAGTCTGGAAGGCAACAGTCGCAAGTCGTACCCCACAATGGTGGATGGGGTCTAGTATCTGCAATGTCGACGGTGACACAGAACCATAGACAGGACTCGTGTATTCTAAATGAGACTGGACCAGTGCTTTGTACAATTGCAGTAGAATAGAGTGGTCTGAACCACAGGTGGTACTGCACAGACATCTAAGAACATTGAGATGTAACCAGCACATCCTCTTCAGCTGGCAAAGATGAGGGAGCCATGTCAACCAGACATCGAAGACCAGACCCAAGAAGCGATGGGAGTCCACCACCTCAAGGGATTGGCCATCGATGAACAGGTCTAGGTGGGGATGGACTGTATGGCGATGGCAGAAATGCATGGTACACAACTTGGTCACAGAAAACTGAAAACTATGGGAGAGAGCCCCCAAGACTGCGCCAGGGAGACTGCCCCCAGAAGACAGCGTTCTGCAGCGCCCATGATGGAGGAAGCGAAGTAGATACAAAAATCGTCAGCATACAAAGAGGGCGACACTGTCAGCCCAGCAGCACCACTAGTCCATTAATCGCTATGAGGAAGAGAGGGACGTTCAGCACAGAACTCTGTGGAATCCCATTTTCTCGCTGATGGGAAGTGATGTAGGGCGAACCAACTTGGACGCAGAAAGAGCGACAAGAAAGAAAGTTACGGATAAAAACAGGCAGAGCGCCACAAAAGCCTCATTTGTGAAGGCTGGTGAGGATGTGGTGGCACCAGGTGGTGTTGTAGGCTTTATGCAGGTCAAAGAGGTGTTGCCCATGAGCAAAAGCCAACCATATAGCTGACTCCAGGTGGACCAAGTTATCCACCGTAGAGTGGCCACAGCAAAAACCACCTTGAGTCGATGACAAAAGTTCCCGGGATTCAAGGATCCAAAACAGCCGCTGACTCACCAGGCGTTCAAGGAGCTTGCAGAGGGTGTTGCTAAGGCTAATTGGACGGTAGCTATCCAACTGAAGAGGTGGCTTCCCAGGCTTCAACACTAGGATAACAATGCTTTCCTGCCAGTGGGTAGGAAATACCCCCTCACTCCACAGACAGTTGAAAAGGGTCAGTATACGACGGTGACCAGCCACCAATAAGAGTTGGAGCGTTTGGTTATGTATCTGATCTGGTCCAGGAGCCATGTCAGAAGAAAGGGCGAGGACGCTGGCGAATTCCCACTCGCTACATGGGGCATTATAAGGCTCCAAGCAGCGAGAAACGAAAGACAAAGGCAGTCGTTCCAAGTGCTCTTTCAGGAGGAGGAACGTGGGCGGATACTGAGTCGATGGAGAGGCTTGGGCAAAGAGTTGAGCGAAATGCTCTACGAAAAAGTCCGGATGGGTAAGGACAACACCATGCACAGAAATTCCTTCAACGCCGGTGGGAGGACTATGGCCAAAAATTCGCCTGAGTTTCGCCCAGACTTGTGAAAACGGAGTGTGCAGTCCTATGGCAGCCACATGTCGATCCCAGCATATCCGTTTCTGAAATTTGATTAGGTAACAGTCCTCAGCATGGAATCATTTAAAGACCAGGAGAGCAGTAGAAGGGTGCCACTTGAAGTGTTGAAGAGAAGAGCGGCGGTCTTTTATGGCCGCAGTAACTTCCGGAGCCTGCCAAGAGACCATCTTTCAATGGGCGGAACCCGAGGAAGAAGGGATGGCTGAAGCAGCTGTGGAAAGAATGGCGGCAGTCAAAGTTTGTGTAGATTCATCAATACTGCTGTGTGGTAGTGCAGCGGAGGAGAAGGCACCCCAATCAGCTTTAGAGAAGGCACACCTGGGAGGGTGACGGAGTGAGATACACTGAAGGGAGGTCAAAACAATCGGGTAATGATCGCTGTCACAAAAGTCATCGTGGACACCCCATTGAATGGAGGGAAGAAGGCCGGGACTGCAGATGGAGAGGTCAATGGCAGAGAAAGTGCCATGTGCCACACTAAAGTGTGTGGGAGCGCTGGTGTTTAGTAGTCTGAGGTCAACCCCTGCCAGAACAGCTTCAACTGTCCTACTCAGGGCAGTAATCGTGTGACTACCCCAAGGAGGGTTGTGGGCATTTAAGTCCCCTAGAAGCATGCAGTGAGAAGGGAGTTGTTGAAGAAGGGTGGTTTGGGCAAGGGATGTGGGTGGCCTGCCAGGCGGGAGGTAGAGATCACAGATTGTGATTGGAGTGGCCATATGGGCCCTGACAGCAATTGCTTCCAGAGTGGTGTGGAGGGGAATCCATTTACTAACAATGTCCTTGCGGACCAAGGAGCAAACACCACCAGATGCCCCCAAGGGGACAATTCGGTTTTGACAGAAAGGGTGGAAACCACAAAGGGTGGGTGAGTAAGAATTGACAAAATGGGTCTCCTGGAGAGCAATGCAAGCAGCAGAGTAGGAGGAAAGAAGGGGATGCAACTCTGGGAGGTGGCCCAAATATCCATTACAGTTCCACTGGAGAATTCTCAAGCTGGAGTCCAAATGGGAAGCAAATGGACTGGAGCCGGTCACGCCGCCAAGTTGAAATTGTCACCGATAAGGATGGGGTAATGTCCATATAGGTGGGGTCATACTCTGTTGGTGCATTGGCTGGAGGAGGGGAAGGAGGCACCTAAGGGGTACCGGAGAGGCCCTGCCCTTGTTCTTGTATTTCTGCTTCTTCTGTTGTGAAGGAAGAGAAGGGCAGACAGCAGTGAGGTCGGGCACAGAATTACACTCGGCAATCTTGGCGCCCACTGGCCGCAGATCGCGTGGCTTATGTAGAGCTGCAGATCACCTTTCAGGGGGGTGCCGGGAAGAGGAGTCCAGGGAGGGAGCTCCAGCACTGGACTTGTCAAAGAAGGGGAGCTCTTCTTTGGCGGGGGAGGGGGAGCGCCCACCCAAAGGGGTTGGTACGGGCACTGATGGGGAGGGGGAAGGGAAGTGGGAGAGCGAGGGTGAGGAGGAAGGAGTGGGGCTAGGGCTGGGAACAAGAGGGGGTGGGAGGGGGAATGGACTTAATTCAAGGAAAAGTAGAAGTTATAGGCACGGGATGGAGCTGGTCATACTTTCGACAAGCATCGGTGTAGGTAAGTCGATCTAAGGTCTTGTACTCTCGAATCTGTCGTTCTTTCATATACACTGGGCATGCTGGCGAGCATGGAGGATGCTGCACATTACAATTTATGCACACTGGTGGGGGAGCACAGGCCGTCCCCTCATGGAGGGGGCGCCCACAGTCACAGCAGAGGGGATCATGGGTGCAGTGGGAAGACATGTGTCCAAACAGTAAGCATTTAAAGCATCTCATCGGTGGTGGAATGTAAGGTTTTACATCACACCGATACACCATCACCTTGACCTTCTCTGGGGGGGTATCCCCCTCGAAGGTCAGTATAAAGGCACCTGTATCAGTGCAACTGTTTTTAGGGCCTCGCTGTACATGGCGGATAAATCGAACTCCCTACTGCTTGAGGTCTGCACAGAGCTCCTCATCAGTTTGGAGAAGAAGATCCCAGTGGAAAATGATGCCCTGTACCAAGTTCAAAGATTGGTGGGGTGCGATGGAGACTGGGATGTCACTGAGATGGTCACAAGACCGCAGGGCTTCAGATTGGGCAGCAGAAGATGTCTTTATGAGCAAAGAACCGGACCGCATTTTACTCAAGGATTCCACTTCGCCATACTTATCTTCAATCGTCCCCACGAAAAACCAAAGGCTTGGTCGTGGCAAAACTTTTGCCATCTGTCCTGGTACAAACCAGGTACCGAGGGAAAGGTTTCAACTCAAGCTGGCGAGCTTGACCCTCTTCCCAGGGGGTGGCCAGGGAGTGGAAGGCCAAAGAATCAGAAGAAGGAGAGTCATGTCTTCTGTCACTCTTAGAGATGGCCACAAAATGGCCAGGATGTTGATGCTTTTGTCGCTTCATGTGAAAGGTGTCCGTCCTAGTACCACCCACTGCGAACAGGGGCTCGCCCCGTGAGCGCCACCCAGCCACAGCAAGGGCCGTCTGGCACAGCGGCCATTGCTGGGAGTTCTGACGTCCCAAAGTGATGAGCATCGACTCATTGGCATACATGAGGCGTTAACAGCTCAGGTACTAGCAGTGTGATCCCTGTGTTGTCAGGGGGCTCAGCCAAGTGGGTACTTAACAGCCCAACCACATGGACTGGCCACTGTGCTGGTGACCTGGGGAGGAGGAGAGGAGCCTGCGCCATGGAACCTAGCTTGGGAGTTCATCCCCAAATGGCTCACATTGAACGGAAAACGTTGGAAATGGAGGTCAAACCCCAAGATGACCAAAAACGCCGAAAAGGGGATGGAAACAGCAAACTAAACAATAGCACATACCAAAAACAAAGCTGGGAGAATAGCCAGGTCGATATAAAGAAGTCCACCAAGAGGGAAGGGAGGGGGCATGGAGAAAGGAGCAAGGACAGGGAAGGTGAGGAACAGGGACAGTAATGCAGTCTGAAAAAAGGAAGAAGACTGCAATACCTCGAGGCCCTGTGCGTGCTACACACATACCCACAAAAGGGACTGTGGGCCCCCTGGGGGATTAAGCTTATTTCTAAGGGACTGTATATTTAAGTACATTAAGCACATTAAGCTTATTTCTATGGGACTATATATTTAAGTACATGAGTTTTAGTGGTCGTTTTAACTGATCACTGATTATCTTCCTTTAAAAAGCACCAACTTTGTACACTTATGTAAGTATTGGGTCCAGGCATCAGATTGAGTTTGTTCATGTTTTTTAAGATACATTTCAGGAGCTACTACCCATCTTGTCTTATGTCCATCTAGTTGTCATGGAAGGTACTGAGATGCTGTTCTTCTCCATCTGGGGAAAGAAGCTGCAGAAGTGCTTGGTGTTGCAGCCACTCGAGCTGTGTGTTCTACAACATTTGACTGGATATGCGAGGCTGAAGAGTCAGCACTTGTTGATGCTACTGCTTCTGTTGATCCCCTGACTGACTTGGCAAGCTCTCTACTGGGAATCTGTAACTAGCTTGACTTTGCCACAAAAAAATGACGCTTTGAGCTTTGGGTTTTATTGGTTTTCATGTTTTTCTAGGGGCACACTTTGTGTCTGGCCTTTTGGGTACAGACTTACTGTTGCTGCAGACTCATCTTCCTACTCCATTGCTCATTACTGCCCTCGTGACGTCATTGTGGTTAGTTACAGGTACTGTTGTTGGTTGTTGCTGTGATACCATTTTCATAGTTCCATCTGGATCCTTCCATCTGAGTGATATTGCAGCCTTTAGTTGGTTCTTTGCAGAGATGACTGCAAGTAAAGTTCTGGCCAGTACTTCTTTTCCTTTAGCATTTAGGAGCAGTCCATGAGAAGTATACCAGTCTCTGTTCTCAGGGACTGTCACAAACTGAGTATTTTGTAAATTTTGCACTATTTTGACTATTTTCCTATTTGTTCATCTGTTTCAGCATTCACACAAGGTCAGTTTTCAATAACATATTTAAGTGGTATTCTATTTTGGCTTTAGTGTCCTATCAGTTAGGTTTTGGCTACAACATTTGTGCCACCCCAGATGAATCTGTATCATTCATTGAGAGATTCTGTAAGTTGTTACAGCTCTCTAGTACTGTAGTTAATGGTGCACCTTGTACAACATTCCCTTGAATTACATAATTATTGTGAATTTGATACATTACATTCGCAACGACTGACCAGCAATGGCTATCTGCAAACACTATTCTTTTCTTGTGTTGAGGTGTGCTGCTTATGCATTTGGTCTTTCTGTTGTGTGAATAATTCCTATTATTTATTTTGTTTGCTTCAATTGTTAAATCACTTTCCTCAGCACTTTTTTTTAATGATTTTCTCCTTTTCATGGCACCTTAAAACTGTTGCTTGACATAATAAGTAACCTTGAATTGTTCTCAATTTGTAGCACAGCTTTAAATGTTTTTAGACATAAAATACTGCTTAGTTCTCAGAAAGATTTCGTTTGCAAAGTATTAGCTGTCGCACGATTTAGCACTAAATTTTTTGTCTCTGAGTGTTTCACCATCATTTTGTAGCTTCTGTCGTGAGGGCTCTTTAAATTTACTTTTTACATCTTTAACTTCATCAATGAGCACATTGATTATATCATAAGTACAGTCTTTGTTATTCAGATTTAGTCCTAGCTCGTCTTCCATGCACAATCATATCTTCCGTATCGAATTCACATATGTGCAAGAGAAATGAGGCATTGGTTTTTATTTGATGCTCATAATTTCTTTAAAGACACGATTTCCACAGGGCAAAGGTCTGAAACTTTCTGGCTTAACATTGCACTTTGCTTGTATGATGAAGTTTCTACATTCGCGAATTTCTCCAGTTCTGTGTATCTTTTTCGTAACTTTTGATATTATATACAAACTAAACACATCCTGTCACTAAATGTTTTGATTTTTTTCCACATGGAACACATTATACCTTTATTTATTGAGTAATTCTACTGATTATTCACATTTGACGATAAGTTGAGGGGGATTTGCAACAGCTCAGAGTTTTCATTTCTTAAATGTGTAATATAATGTCTTAGAATGTCCACCTTTTTTTGTAAACACCTAATACGTTCTTTCAGTTTCACTATTTCACTATTACAATTCCCATAAATACCTTTTTTACGACAGATCGGAAACTTTTACTTGCTTGATCATTATACACACCTGCACAACACGCCATCTTAATGGAAAATCTAATAAAAGTTGATAGATATCTCGGCTCAAAAACTTTTTAAGTATGTAACCGTAAATAAAGGAAACAATATTCTTTCTAGAATCAAACATCCATTTTTGTTACATTTAAATTTGAATTTTTCTGATAAGAATCTGTGGAAGGCCATATTTTAAACACTGCTACAGCAATGAAAAGGAGAAGGAGTACATTCTCTGTTAGAATTGCTTGGTGGATTAATTAGAGATTATGATGAAATGAAGGAGGAAGGTGATTGAATTGTTTGTTTTAGATGAAGTTCAAGTTCTGGAGGTTTCCTTGAGAGAGGAGCAAATATTAATAATAGTAATGAATACATAGCAACTCTTCCAGCAGAAGGACAAATTGTTGCTGAAATTATGGAAATTCGAGTTCCAATTGTAAAATATGAAACTGAGTTAGAGGAAAATTGGCTTCAGAATCCTAAAATATCAATCTCGTTTTGTTATTTACAAACTCAAGACGATACTGGATTCAGTGGGGAAAACAATTTCCAATTTAGTGGAATTTTATATGTCTTACTTTCCTCTTACTTCCAATTTGTAGTATTTCAGACAGATAGAAAAAATAAACAACGGGATTCCTTACTACTTGAACATTATTTATTCAAACAGTGAAATAAATTGAGAAATGTAGAATTTGGAGCCTACAGAACAATTCCTAAGAGCTTACAGTTTGTTTCAAGATTTGAACTATTAAGCAGTTGAAAAGAAATATTGATATCAGTCCAAAAATTTTTATTACATATTAACATATTTGTGTTATAAATATGTTCATACAAAGAATATTTTACAATACAAAAAACAGCTATGAAATTTTATGCTATCTTTAATGATATGAGACTTGATAATTCACAGAGTGGCATATAAAACCAGCTCATAAAGTCAACATATGAAAGTAACATAACTGACCCTCCTCTTCTATCAAGTTTGAATAAAACTACTCCAGGATTCCCAAATACAGGTCGCTGTTCACAATCATCTCAAAGAATGTGGGCCCCATAATGCGTATGGGGGAAATGGCACACCAAACACCAATCTTCTCATCATGCAAGGGTACCTGCTGGATTGTGTGCGGATTTTCTGTCGACCAGTACCGCTTGTTCTAGGATTTTATGTATGCAGATAGGTGAACCACGCCTAGTCTCTCATAATGGGCCTTAGTGGGTCCATGACACCACTGGCAACATTTCTCAGCAGCCATGAACAGAAATGCATTCTCGTCTGCAGGTCAGACTCCTTCAGTTCTTGTCCAACACTTATCTGGTATAGTTTTAACTTCAGTCCCACAAAAATGCATTGCAACTTCTCTCATTCACATGAACCTATTGCCCAATCTCCTGGTTGACTTACAAGGACTTTGTGTCATTATCTCCTGTATCTGTCTCCTTAATTCAGATTGGCATACAGGTCATGGTCTGTTCCAGGGAACATTTTGAACTGATCCTGTACGCCATCATTTTGCAATCAATTCTGTATGGTGCTTTTTACTGGCACAGAACGCCCTGGAAATTTCTCCTGAAACAAATTCCAAACAGTCACACATGAACTAACCAATTCCTCTGATGTACTGATACTCTGCAGAACTCTGTTGTAGTGTAAGGCAGCTGCAGCCACAACCAGTGCAACTCGTCGAAACCAGTTGAGAAAAAGGCCTTGTCGTGTGAAGCTGGGTAGTGTGTGTTTCTCTTTTTCCATTATTATTGACACATGCACTGGAACATTATCACTGCATGTGAAAGGCCGGTTTTACATGCTGCACCCTGTACGTTAAGGTGGTTCTGATATTGCTGTCTTCTGGGGATGGGGGGGGGTCATTTTTTTAAAATTTAGAAATCTTAAATCGTTGCTTTAACGCTCTTTCTGTCAGAATTATGGGTGCAGCATACTAGCACATACTGTCACAATTCAAGTACTGCTTTAGGGTATACATTAATGTTTGTGAAAATGAATATGACATATGACTCATAACATAAAGTACTTACTGAAAATTTTTGATTTAAAAATTTGTTATCTATTATTAGATATTATTTTTTCACACATAAATAAAAGTTAATAAGACTGAGTCAAGTGAGATTAATAAAAAGTAACTTTAAAGAGAAAACAGTATAGGAAAAACTTCAAGAATAAATGAATCATAAAAGAGAAATATTAAAAAATATGGAGAAATTAGTATGGGTTTTTACTTACTGACTGTCAACTATGTGAAGTTATTGAATCTGAAGTTTAATCTCATAACAATTGGTTTTATAAATGTGAATCGATCTTCAGAGAAATATTGATTAAAATCTTCATTAAACTGCCGACTTTGAGCGGAAAAATAGTGATTTTTGTGTTAAGAATGTAGAATTTTAAGAACATTTGGAATATGAGAAATATGATACTTACAGCAAGAATCTCTCAAATTTAAGGTAAAGTCGTTGAATTTCGACAGAAATTTCGCTTATTTGCCTTAATTATTCGATTTTGAGTTGTTGAGCTAATAATGGACTAGCTCCCCGACCTTCCATCTACTTATAGAGAGTCTGTGTATTGATTGTGTCTCTATTACATCTGTCATGTGTTGGAACAGGGAGTTGTAACTAGTATCACCTCAGCTGGTAATGTCTATCAATATGAGAAAATACTCTTGGCAGGACTATTCCTGTTTCTGCTTTCATGAAGACAGCAGTTTGTGAATCTTCACAATATTGGTCTTTGCATCAAATTTGTCTTGCAAAGCTGTTTACAGTATGCCATAATGTAAAAGTCTTCATGCCCTGAATATATGCTTTGCAAAGCTTCAAGCTGTTGTCTTGCAAAAATAAGTACTTGCAATTAGTTCTTGCCAATTAAAAAAGCTGTCTTCTAGACGTTCAAGCTCCACTTTTTAACAGAATATTTGTCACTGTCACTGTCACTAAATAATGCAATAGCTCTTTCACTATCACGAAACAACAATGAAAATTTGCACTGATTACATGACATTGGTGAGAACTAAAAATCTATTTATCGTTTGTTTTTTAATCAGACGTTTTAAATTTTTTTCTTCAGTGCCTTCAAAATATTCCTGCTGTTATTTTTTCTCATTGTTTCGATTAATTTCAAGATCGATGAAAGAATTTACACAGCAGTGAAATGTAATTTTTGGCGCAAATTAGAACATATTTCTCGCAACCAGCACATTTATTTAGCAAGGAGGAGCTTCTTTTTAAGAATTTTTGTGATAGGCATACAACTATGCAAATAACTAGTATGTAGTTGACAGGTTCTCACTTTCAAAGAAAGAAAATACAGCAATAGTTGTAATTTTTAGCACAAATTAGAACACACATCACACAACCAGAATATTTATTTAGCATTTTGGGAGCTTCTTGCTTTCCTACTATATATCAAAAATGGTTCAAATGGCTCTAAGCACTATGGGACTTAACATCTGAGGTCATCAGTCCCCTAGACTTAGAACTACCTAAACCTAACCTAAGGACATCACACATGTCCATGCCCGAGGCAGGATTCGAACCTGTGGTCGTAGCAGTCACGTGGTTCCGGACTGAAACGCCTAGAACCGCTCGGCCACAATTGACGGCCTACTATATATCACTATGTAAATAACAAGTATGAAGTGGATAGCTTCTCACTTTCAAAGAAAGAAAAGACCAAATCTATAGTGAAAGAACCAGCTGAAAATATAAACAGCTTCTGCTTTAATTCGTCTGTTGGAATGGCTGCTGCAGTCACGACGATATCTTAACAACAGAGACATCAATCGATGCTTTTGAGAAAGTCGAAGTATAACTTTGAAAGGAGCGCAGCCCATGGATGTAAAAATATTCTTACCTCCAGGGGCAGCCATAGTACCTCTCGTGAAGTATGTATAAATAAAGGCACGTATCACATCGTAGGTTAGAATACCCTATGCTCATACACTCAATATGCATAGCATTCCCTGTGAATTCCCTCTGGAATTTTTATAACAGACCTACAAATTATGTTAGACGCAGTAAGGGGCATAGCCAATTTTTTCTTCTGGTGGGGTTGGGATAAGGTAGTTCAATTGTGTTTAAGTACGACAGGGGTGACCAAGAATTTGGCTCGCATAGCATAGTCCTCACTCCTCAGCCTGGATGCACACTCCCCACACTGCATTACGTTGTCTGAGTGGGATGAGGGGGGAAAGCGATAAACTGCAAACGTATCGTATGTGTAGTCTGTCGGTGAACTGAAGAGCCAGCGAGCGAGTCCCCACTCTGCCTAACCAGCTACGTCAGAAGGCGCTTCTACAGGCTGTTTCACAACGTAGTACTGGCCCTGCCGGGGCACGTGCTTTACATCTGTGGCGACGTGGTAAACAGATACGTCTGCGCAGCGTTTATTTTTAGAAAAATGCGTTAAGACCATAAGGAATACAAAAGATGATAGCTTCTTATAAACACAACGTTATAGAGTAAATAATTTTCACATGGGAATGGAAGTCAGGATTCTACTACAAACATAGGACTGAATGACTGTTCATGTGAAAGTATGTTCCGGTACTGTTACCTCACAAAGTGCAACCAATCTGTAGACTCTAAGAATTGTTCTTACTTTGTGTTTCTACTAAAAGGTAGAAGTTTTATTCGAACGTTACAGTTCTTGCAGCATGAAGACTGTTTACAAAGTAAAGAGAAATTTATAATTTAGAGTTTTCTATTAGTCTGATTCACACTACTTTTTTGTCACTGTCTTCGAAAACATGTCTGAAAAGTATCTGTACAATGTTATGCATATTGGGTGTTTAGTCTATTGCCAGCTCTCAAAAAGGTTACTGTACATGTGTTTCGCTAGAATCAGCGATTATGTGTTTTGTGTATAAACTGATTGAGAATCTTTGTTAAACTTTGTTATAAGAATGAAATAAAGTGCATCAGATTTTTAGAAATGTTAAATATTGCTTTTGGCGAGCTTGCTATGAGTAAAACAAGGGTATACAAGTGGTATAAAAATTTCAAAGCTGACCTTAAATTATAGCGTTTTACAGGCATGGCTGAGATTAAAAATATATAGTTAAGAGAGCTGTAAACTATCCCTGAAAAAGCAGTTCCAAAAGTGATTTGGGAATTGGAAAAAGCACTGGCATAAATGTGTGGCATGTCATGGGAAATATTTTGAAGAGGTTAACAAATAAGTTCTCACCAAAAAATAAAAATTAATTTGTGAACGGACCTCGTACGTAAAGCTTTATACATAGAAGTCCAGAATCAGTGTAAATGTTTCAAAGGAAATTTCAGCAATGCTTAGCATAGCTATTGCGTGCATGTTTTAAGCGATATGTCTTAGAATCAGGTGAACAGTAACTGAGATAGAGGTGTTGTGGCAAAATACATTCAAAGGCAGCTGTTCCAAAAGCATCAAAGATTTTATGTGATTGAATTACATTATATTAGCGAAAAATTAATTAATTGTACTATGAAGCTTTTAAATTATTGCTGATTTTGTACAACTCGTGACAAAGGATCTATTTCTTCGCACCGCATTGGACTGCACTTATCTTGGAAAGCTGTTTAACACTCGTACTACCATGTAGTACATTTCTACCAAAAGAAACTTTACATTGTATGAGTATAGTCAGGTTTGAAAGCATACACAAGTTATTTTTTAGAAAATTATTCATTGCCCAATTTGTGTAAATCGTATTTTAGAGAATACCATCAACAGTGTCACTGTCATTATCATCATCACTTTCAAAATGAATAACTATGGCATCTTGTACATTTTCGATAATCCCGTCTTTAACCCAGTACTCCTGTTCAAGTTTCTCTACGCACAGGCAATATTTTCATCTGGAGTTATCATTTCAAAATCTGTAACAATTGGGACAAGTGTTTGTATACCCTTCTTTTCGGTTACTGCTAAATTTAGTTTGGAAAACAAAAACAAAAACTCAAGAAACTGCTACATACCTTCTTTCACCAACTGCAGTAACTTCGTCATGCAAATTTCCACAAATCTCCTAACCATCTCTTCAAATACTGTTCACTATCCTCCCACAAATCTCCTGACTAACTCTCCAAACACTGCACACTCTTGTCTCAAAAATAATACTCCTCTGAACTCCTTTTTCCTATCTCCTACAACACCATATGAAATTGAAGATATTATTAAAAAAAGAGTCAAAAAGATTTATTCTGCAGGGCATGATCTGATACCCTGCTTCTTACTTCATAAGTGTTCAAGTTACATCAGTGAACCCCTGTCAAATATCATAAATACCTAATTTCTAGATGGAACATTTCCAAACCAGCTAAAACTTGCTAAAATTATACCTCTCCACAAGAAGGGAGAGAAAACAGACATGACAAACTATAGGCCAATTGCTATACTATCTGCCTTCTCAAAAATATTTGAATACTGTATGTTAACTAGATTAGAAATATGTTTAAATTCTAACAATCACATCTTCCCAATACGGATTTTGGAAAAATAGGTCCACCACACATGCTCTGTATGCATTTGTAGAAAAGTGCTCAAGTTTCGTTGACCATAAACAACCTGCTGTCGGTATATTTCTTGATCAGCCCAAGGCCTTTGACATGGTTGACCACAAGCTGCTGATTATGAAACTCCATAAGTATGGGATTAGAGGTGTAGCCCACAATTGGTTCCATAGCTACCTCAGTCAAAGAAAGCAATATGTAGAAATAAGAAAATCAGAGACATTCAGGCACTGCAGGTCAGATATACTACATACAACAAATGGCGTCCCTCAGGGATCTGTCCTTGGGCCTGTTCTTTTCATATTGTTCATAAATGATCTCCCAGAACACATACCAAATGCCAGCTCCTTTCTGTATGCGGACGACACAAATATCCTGATAACCAGTAGAAGTGACACATTGCAAGATGCAGTTAATGAAACTATTTGTCATTTACAATCGTGGTTTGAAGCAAATAGACTAATCATAAATACTCAAAAAACTGGAAGTATGAACTTCCATACTAGACAAAATCTAACCCTCTTCAATGCAGTTATAGTTATCGGCAAAGATGACATTACGAACAGGCAGGACACCAAATTTCTTGGACTTACCATCAGTAACACACTGAATTGGAAACGACATATTGAGGCATTGTCACCAAAGCTTATTAAAATCTGCTATCTATTACGATCATTAAAAGACACAGCTAGTGTAGATACCTTGAAGCTGGTGTACCATGCCCTGTTTGAGTCTGTCTTGAACTATGGCCTAATTGTCTGGGGAAAGAGCTCTGATTCTCTCACAATTTTGAAGTTACAAAAACAAGTAGTAAGAATGATGAAATGTAAAAAAAGAACTGAATACTGTAAACCACTATTTCAACAGCTAAAAACCCTGCCACTGCCATGCCTCTATATATTGGAACTAGCTTGTTTTATAGTACAGCACTTGGACGCCCTCGACAGAAATGCAGACCGCCACACACGACACCAGAAACAAAACACAGTTACAAATTATAGCCCACAACACAAAATTATATGCGAATGGGGTTAAACGTACGGGCATTAAAAAACCACCTCCCAACAGACATAAAAAGTAGCAAAAACCCAAAAATAATAAGAATTAAATTAAATGAATTGCTACTAAATCACTTTTCTATTCTGTACATGAATTTCTTGAAACAAAATTTTAATTACTTGCAATAAGCTGTTCATTGAGTTGTACATGTTTCTACTTAGTAAGATAATTTAATTATTGTATCTTATCTATATTCTGTCTGTATCTCATATATGTATTCTGCTATGTGAACTATGTACCACAATATTTTAATTACCTGTAATAAGCTGTAATATTCACTTGTAGATATTCCTACTTAGTAAGATAACTTTAATTATTGTTTGTTACTCATATTCTGTCTGTATCTCTTATATGTATTCTGCTGCGAGCAGTATGCACCACCGTCATCTATCATCACACACCACCTTTTTTATATTTTGTCTATATATCCTATATGTATTCTGCTGTGTGAGTTATGTGCCACTACTGTCATCTCTCATCATATACCAACTTCATATAATTTTTCAAACTGACTTGTCCTGTATCATGATGTGCTTTGCTGTACAAATTGTATGAGCTACAGGACCAATAATAAATTAAATCAAATCAAATCTCCAAGAATATTTCTTTTTTGAGTTTTGCCCTTGCCAGTTCAGTTGGATGTAAGTCAAAGTTGTTTGTTTAATTAAATGAAATAATTTTGTTTTTCTCATTGAAAAATCAGCTTCAACCTTATTTTTTAATACCCAGTCAATCATTTCCCCTTTACTCAGGACCTAGTTGAAGCTTTGTTATGCCCCTTCTTGTGATATAAAGCATTGCCCATAACAATAACACAGTTGGGTGGCAGATTCAGAATTACTTTAGTCGACATCCAAGTTCAAAAATTTTCTTAGTTCATTAGCCCATGGTAGATCCCTGTCACACATTCAACTTTATAAATTAACTGTGCATTGGGTAAAAACCAATCATTTGATGTAATGTTGACCACAATAATCCTATTACTTCCACTAACTTAGTCCATAATATCATCAACGCCAGGACCCTGCCAACATTTTCTGTAAATAATGTTGTTACCCACCCAAGCTTCAACAATATAAAAGACGTTTCTGCCTAGTCCCCTTAATTTCCTCACTTGGATCAGGTACTTACATCGCCAGTCAATTATATCCATTCTCTTTACCAGAACCTTTCGTTTACTTGCAGATCTTTTCCAGGTAAATTCCATTTCTTGCAGTGTCTTGTATAAAACATCTTTCTTCCAAGGAAAATGGATTTTTTTGTTTTGTGGGAGTAAAAATTTCCATAATGTCGTCACTATTTTTTGATTTATGTAAAAGTCCTCCATCATTTGTCGAATGAGCCATTTTGAGAAACTGTTTATAGCGATAGCATTCTTGCCAAAATATTTAGTTTTCCTTCGTGACCATTCCAGTGAACCATGTGGTCTATTTTCGCGTTCCTTCCTTGTGGCGAGGCTGACATTTGCAAAGATTGCAGCCCTTTGATTGGGTCTGGTAATATAAGCCAACAGTCCTTTTTGTGTTGCCTCTTTAATAGACACTGAAATAACATTAGAGATGATCGAATGCTCTTTTCTCCCCAAATACCTTCTCTTCTTAGTATTCTGCACATTTTCTTGCAATGCAATGCGATTATTCATCGCTTCTGCATGCCGAAGTATGTCAGTAAGTATACAAAGTTAACTAAGTGACGCTGGCAATTGAGAACAGAAACGAGGTATATCACTGCACGCCGATCTACACCGTTAGACAGGTATCGCCCAAATAATTTTGTGAGCCCCTGTAGGCAAGTGGCAGGGTTCTTCTGGGAAAGTCCATTTCCCCCACCGAAAGCGCTGTTCGCTCTTGAGTTTACAGACAGAGTAAAGATGGCAATGTAGTCGCAGTGCATATGTGTTGTCTCCCTCTTTTATAATTCTTAATAACATTTATCACAAACAAAGCAAATTTTTAGTACTATTTTTGGCGCCCTTAAGACATAATATAATTTTTATCTGATAGAAACAGTCGACATACGGACAGATGCAGATTATTTCACATATTTCGTAATAATGTTGCCACATAATTGTGACTTACATACTGTACTTTCATATTTGAAAAAAATACTTCGCACACATATGTTGATCGAAATATTGTAGTACTTTTGCAACCTCGTTAAGGACTCATGGAAAATCTGCCTGATGAAAACTGTAGGCGTCCTGGACAGTTTTAACGTAAAAGGATTTCTCTTTAAAACTGGAATTACACTGCAGAATAATCAGTTACATCTGCACACGTCATGGGCACTCTCAATTGAAATGGCAAACGTCCTCGAAAACAAGGTGGCATTGTGCACATAACGTTCAGAAAACTATTCTTATAATTCCTTCAAGGCACCAATAAATTCTTCACACCTCACGTTTTCTTTGTCGCCAGTGAGATTAGGGAACTCAGCTGTGTTTGTTAGAACCCGCCACTTGTACAATGCGATTTTATTTTTAAATGCATCCCCATCATGTCAGAAAAAAGTTGTTTCTCACTTTTCCATGTCTTACTGTGGGCAGTGTGCAGTGAAGTCCATTTAAAATGAGTCCCTTTCGTATGCTCTAATTTTCGTTCTTGCTCCTGTTTTTCCTTCGTAAATTCAACAATAGCGGTTTTAACCAACATGCCTTACAGTAATATAGAAAGTCTCCATTCTCCTACGTTCAGTTCCATCGAAAAATGCACCAACTGACAGTGGAATAGTGCGTGAGACTTCAGAAATTTCACTATTCGTACCACAACTTTCTTCATGTGCTCGAAGCCTGCAAATTAAGCACAAAATGCTACTTGACGTACCGTACCGAACAGTGCATCTCATATGTTGTTCATTGTAAGTTTTTGCTCTTAAAATGTCATATAAATCTTTACATTCTTTGTACATGACGTTGAAACGACATTTCATACCAAATTTGCGGTATCCATCGATTCTGTGACTGTATAATAGATACTGAAAATTCTTGTCCATCCCTTCCATCATTTACATTTAATTTTTAAAGAATTGTTATGGTAGATCACTAGACTACTTCTTTTTGTGCCAACAGCCATCGGACATGTGAACGTCCTCCATGTTGTTGTTGTTGTTGTGGTCTTCAGTCCTGAGACGGGTTTGATGCAGTTCTCCAAGCACTCTATCCTGTGCAAGCTTCTTCATCTCCCAGTACCTACTGCAGCCTATATCCTTCTGAATCTGCTTAGTGTATTCATCTCTTGGTCTCCCTCTACGATGTTTACCCTCCACGCTGCCCTCCAGTACCAAATTGGTGATCCCTTGATGCCTCAGAACATGTCCTACCAACTGGTCCCTTCTTCTTGTCAAGTTGTGCCACAAACTCCGCTTCTCCCCAATTCTATTCAATACCTCCTCATTAGTTATGTGATCTACCCATCTAATCTTCAGCATTCTTCTGTAGCACCACATTTCGAAAGCTTCTATTCTCTTCTTGTCCAAACTATTTATCGTCCATGTTTCACTTCCATGCATGGCTACACTCCATACAAATACTTTCAGAAACGGCTTCCTGACACTTAAATCAATACTCAATGTTAACAATTTTCTCTTCTTCAGAAACGCTTTCCTTGCCATTGCCAGTCTACATTTTACATCCTCTCTCCTTCGACCATCATCAGTTATTTTGCTCCCCAAATAGCAAAACTCCTTTACCACTTTAAGTGTCTCATTTCCCAATCTAATTCCCTCAGCATCACCCAATTTAATTCGACAACATTCCATTATCCTCGTTTTGCTTTTGTTGATGTTCATCTTGTACCCTCCTTTCAAGACACTGTCCATTCCGTTCAACTGCTCTTCCAAGTCCTTTGCTGTCTCTGACAGAATTACAATGTCGTCGGCGAACCTCAAAGTTTTTATTTCTTCTCCATGGGTTTTAATACCTACTCCGAACTTTTCTTTTGTTTCCTTTACTGCTTGCTCAATATACAGATTGAATAGCATCATGGAGAGGCTACAACCCTCTCTCACTCCCTTCCCAATCACTGCTTCCCTTTCATGTCCCTCGACTCTTAGAACTGCCATCTGGTTTCTGTACAAATTGTAGATAGCCTTTCGCTCCCTGTATTTTATCCCTGCCACCTTCAGAATTTGAAAGATAGTATTCCAGTCAACATTGTCAAAAGCTTTCTCTAAGTCTACGAATGCTAGAAACGTAGGTTTGCCTTTCCTTAATCTTTCTTCTAAGATAAGTCGTAGGGTCAGTATTGCCTCACGTGTTCCAACATTTCTATGGAATCCAAACTGATCTTCCCCGAGGTCGACTTCTACCAGTTTTTCCATTCGTCTGTAAAGAATTCGCATTAGTATTTTGCAGCTGTGACTTATTAAACTGATAGTTCGGTAATTTTCACATCTGTCAACACCTGCTTTCTTTGGGATTGGAATTACTATATTCTTCTTGAAGTCTGAGGGAATTTGACCTGTCTCATACATCTTGCTCACCAGATGGTAGAGTTTTGTTAGGCCTGCCTCTCCCAAGGCTGTCAGTAGTTCTAATGGAATGTTGTCTACTCCCAGGGCCTTGTTTCGACTTAGGTCTTTCAGTGCTCTGTCAAACTCTTCACGCAGTATCAAATCTCCCATTTCATCTTCATCTACCTCCTCTTCCCTTTCCATAATATTGTCCTCAAGAACATCGCCCCTGTATAGACCCTCTATATACTCCTTCCACCTTTCTGCTTTCCCTTCTTTGCTTAGAACTGGGTTTCCATCTGAGCTCTTGATATTAATGCAAGTGGTTCTCTTTTCTCCAAAGGTCTCTTTAATTTTCCTGTAGGCAGTATCTATGTTACCCCTCATGAGATAAGCCTCTACATCCTTACATTTGTCCTCTAGCCATCCCTGCTTAGCAATTTCGCACTTCCAGTCGATCTCATGTTTGAGACGTTTGTATTCCTTTTTGCCTGCTTCACTTACTGCATTTTTGTATTTTCTCCTTTCATCAATTAAGTTCAATATCTCTTCTGTTACCCAAGGATTTCTACTAGCCCTCGTCTTTTTACCTACTTGATCCTCTGCTGCCTTCACTATTTCATTGCTCAAAGCTACCGATTCTTCTTCTACTGTATGTCTTTCCCCCATTCCTGTCAATTATGCCCTTATGCTCTCCCTGAAATTCTGTGCAACCTCTATTTCTTTCAGTTTATCCAGGTTCCATCTCCTTAAATTCCCACCTCATGAATTAATAGGGTAAGCAGCACTGATACCATGATTCTGCTGAACTAAAGAGAATTGTGTCGACAGAAAGCTGCTACAACTCAATGCTAAACGAAGTGTCACTCTGTACAGAGTACTTCCGAAAAGGAATGCGCAAAGCCAAGAGAAGAGAGGCTGAACCTTGGCCCACATATCCGGCTCACTTGCAGTTTGCCATGCCGTGGCTACTCCAGAAGTACAAGATGTTCAACAAGATCAGTATCGCAAAACATCAGCAGTTGAACTATTATCAACTGCTTCAATGTTTATAATTGGAGTACAGTTTGTATGTATTGTGCCAGGTTGAGATGTGCACAACAGCTTTCAGGAAACACTTATATTAATCTCATGAAATTGTAAGTGAAATTAAAATCATGAGCCCACCTCCCCTCCCGTGCGCCATGCACCAGTTGACCACACAATACAACACATAGCTTATAGTGACCTCAAACACAGCCATTAAAAGAATATACAGAACTGAAAGGCATTTACAATAAACTATGATATTTAATTCTCACATTAGCCATTTTGGAATAACAAAATTAAAATACACCAGAAAAGTCAGATCTATGGCACCATTTACATTAGTGTTTATAAAAGTTACATAACATGCGTTATAATAATAAGCATTATAACACCCACTATGATTTCGAACCTAGATAAATCCTTCCAAAGAAAATCTGCCTCAAACAGTAATCACCAGGGGTTTTAAGAGGTCATTCTGCAAATTGTTACTGCCTTGAAGAGCTTCTGATGCATTGTACTCTTATCGCACTTCATTGGAATACCCCCTAAATTACCTAAATCTGTCGATTTTGTTCTATTAAGAGTGACACGTTGAGTTCTATCTGCAAGAAAGTCTTGAATATGTCACAAATCTGGTCTGATACTCCATAAGCTCTTTTTTTTTTCACTGAATGGCAGGGCAGTACACTGTGAAAAGCCCTCCTGAAGTAAGGAACATGGCATCAACCTAAGTGCATATGTCTACAGTGCTGTGGATCTCATGGAGAGACAGAGAAAACTGAGTTCACAGAACTCAAGCTGATTATTATAGAGGAGTTTTTTGTCCTCTAAAAATGTCATAAAACATGAGTCTAAGACATATCCCATAATTCCACAACAGATTGATATCAGCGACAGTGAAATAGACCTGTAATTATGTGTATCTGTCCTATGAACCTTCTTGAAATTGGGAATGCCCTGCACTTTTTTCCAGTTGCTAGGTACTCTTTGTTGCTTCAGTGACCAATGATAAACTACTACTAGATGGGAAGCATGTTCTTTCACATAATCACTGTGGAATCTTACAGGCATTTCATCTGGTCCTGATGCCTTTCCACTACAAAGCAACTGTAGTTGTTTTATTATTCCATGATCAGCTATCTCAGTATCTGCCAGTTTTGTGATGATTGAAAGGAGGCATGTATTATGATCCTCTTTGGTGAAACAATTCTGGAGAACAGAATTCAGTATTTCATCCTTTTTTCTGCCATTCCTGCTTTGGTGCCATTATGGCCACTGAGTGACTGAATAGACGAATTTGAACCCCTTACTGACTTTATGTAACACCAAATCCTCTTAGGGTGTTTAGTTGGATTGGTTGACAAATTTTTACTTTCAGGCATTGAATACTTCTCTCATGGCTCTTCTTATGCTCATTTTTCACTTCAACCAGCTTTTGTGTGCCAGGTAGGTCTTGACTTCTGTTTAATCTGTGACAAAGCTCTCTTTGTTTATGTAGACATTTTCCAACATGGTTAGTAACCCATGAGGGGTCTTTCCTATCCTGTAAGATCTTACCAGGATCATACTGGTCTAAGGCAGTTGAATGATGCTTTTAAATTTTTTCCATTTGTTCTTGACATCATTGCCCTCAGCACTCAATATTTGATGTGATTACTCAGATACTGTGTAATGCGTGGCCTGTCATTCTTGCAAAGCAAAATTATTAAAATTATTTTCCTACCTTTCTTAACATTCCTTGTAATATCTGTATAGTCACAGATGCTACCACAGCCTTGCGACTACTGATACCCTCCTCTACATTGACTGATTCAAGAAGTTCCAGTTTGTTTGTTGTTAGGGGGTCAAAGATGTTTCTTTTGTGAGTTGTTTTCCATCTGCTTGAAGTAATTTTCAGACAACACATTCAGAATAATGTCACATGAATCCTTGTCTCTGGCAGCAGTTTTGTTAGTATCACTCTTCCAACCTATATCTGACATGTTCAAGCCAACTTTCATAGAACAGCATGATCAAGAAACATATTCATGAAATTCTGCAAATTCTCTGTGAAGTGCCCTGCCACTACAGCTCCTGGCACAGGTGGTCAATAAAAGCATATGGTTTCCATTTTTGACCCATCTTTGATGCTTAACTTCACCTATGTTAATTCACACGCAGAACCTGTGATAACTTCACTCAATATTATTGAATATTTTACTGCAAGAATCCTTACAATAAATATCCGAATCTGAATTTACGATTTTGTTGCTATTCATTTCTGGTTTCAACCAGCTTTCTGTTCCTAATGCTATCTGGGAATTATAACCTTCGATAAGTGATACTAATTCTGAGGCATTACCAAGGATGCTCTTGCAGTTAAGTAATATAATATTAACCTCATAGATTTCCTTCTACATAAATGTAATTCAGCAAGAACATCTTCAGTTCCATATCTTCAACGTAGAATTCAATTAAGGCATTGCACTCTTCTCATTCTTCACTGTTTAAGAATAATTCACTAGCTGAAATCGGAAACAGTGAAGAAAATCCAGACACCGGTTTCTTGTGATATGTAAACTTTGTTATAAAACTACTCTTCAAGACCTTCAGTACTACTCTTCAAGACCTTCAGTACTACTCTTCAAGACCCCCTCATGGTTGCCATCTTCTTGTCACCACCCTTCAGCTTCATTGTCTTATTCTCTGAATTTCGAATATACTTTATGTATACCATCAGTACCCTGATTCTTGTTCCATTTTTATCTTTTAGTGTCATGCGTTTTGGCATATTGACTTTTAGGCATTTCCCCAAAAACTTGTGTTTATGTATTATTACATTTAGTATCTTAAAGGCAACATTCCCATGCATCTTAGTTAGTTCACATTATTTCATTTCAACAACTGTCGTTTGCTTTATTCCTATTGTATCCCAAGGGGGATCCCATCCACTACACATAGGCTTACTCTCTTAACTCACTTTCCCTAGTCCTAGTTTATATCCTGTTTCATTCCTTGCTTATTTTTATTACATCTGGCACTGTGTGGATGCAAAATGCTGACATACATGTGCACATTGTTGTCCTCTTGCATTTATCATTTTAATAATACGTTTTTTACAATAATATGTTTTGCTCTGTAAAACTAGTCTGTATATGGGTGCTGATCCTAAGAGTTAGCACCATTCTCCTACCCCATCTCACCACTCATTGTCTTATTGCTCAATTTTTAGATATATTTTTATATATCATCCGTACCCACAGTTTTAGTTGTATTTTTATCTTATATCTCTTTAGTCTGATGTACTCTTATCACACTGGCCTTTAGACATTTTTGCCAATTCCCCATATTTGTATGCTATTATATATGTGTTACTAGAAGTAAATCTTGTGTTTGTGTAATGATATGTCCCATGTAGTTGCATGATTTATGTTTGACTGTTTTTGCTATGGTGTGTTATTATGTTTTCAGACACACTTGAGAATGGGCAGTGCCTAAAACTGGTGGAAAAATATGATTCTTCAACTATTATTATATTGATTGAACAGTCTATGAGTGTACTGCCGGTTCACAGTGTCCAGTGGACACAATATTTCAGTGATTAGACATGTTGCCTTCCTCAGTTGTGCACCTGACAATGGCAATTATCTGATCACCAAAATTTTGCACCCTTTTGATACTATGAACTGGCAGCATACTTGTGGATTGTTCAATCAACAAATATGCCTGGATAAACTGAAGAACAATGTTACTTTATTGTTCTTATTATTTCTAGTTGTATATTTTAGCAATCTTTGTAAACCACACTTTTGTAAGTGGACGGTCCAGTCAACCCCTCATTCCCACTCTTTTGTGGCTATTTGCTTTGGTTCCTCACTTCATTGGATCCTACATTAGTCACTTCTGATGCTGTGGTCAGCTGGCTTCTGGGCAGTCTTCAATAGTCACTTTTATGCTGTGCTGTTCAGAAGGGCACTGTGGTTGCTGGTCCTACATGCGAGTTGAGTTACTCATTTATTTACATTATTGATGAGTTCATTTCTGTCTAGAATGCTCCACAAGGTTAGCGTTTTTGTTGCAGCCCAATGCGTATGTCTGACTTGGGTGTGAGCCCCCATGAATGATTGGTTGGTTGATTGATTTAGAGCAGGGGACCAAACAGCGAGGTCAGCGGTCCCATCAGATAAGAGAAGTATGGGAAAGGAAATCGGCCGTGCCCTTTCAAAGGAACCATCCCAGCATTTGCCTGAAGCAATTTAGGGAAATCACGAAAAATATAAATCAGGATGGCCGGACATGGATTTGTACAGTCGTCCTCCCGAATGTGTGCTAACCACTTCACCACATCGCTTGGTCCCCCATGACTGACTGTCCCAAATGCCACACGTTTAAGTTCCCATAACTATGTGAGTGCAGCACTTCCACAACTGCAGCTTTTACTTTAGTATGTCAGCCCCATAGAACTCGAACATTAGTAGTCATTCCTCTTGTTCACAGTTGGTGGCACCTGAAGCTTTAAGCTTCGAAACCATTCGTGGACTAAATTAAGGAAATTACTGGCAACTGAAGTGGATTTTTATGCTATAAATATGCTACTCAATTGCATATGTTCACCTGATCAAATATTTTGTGTATTACCGTGTTGATTGGGCTCTTAACAAAGAGTATACAGAATGAAATTTTCACTCTGCAGTGGAGTGTGCACTGATATGAAACTTCCTGGCAGATTAGAACTGTGTGCCGGACTGAAACTTGTACTCAGGACCTTTGTCTTTTGTGGGCAAGTGCTCCACCATCTGAGCTACCCAAGCAAGACAGTCATGCTTGGGTAGCTCAGATGGTAAAATAATTGCCCGCGAAAGGCAAAGCTCCCGAGTTCGAGTCTCAATCCAGCACACAGTTTTAACCCACCAGGAAGTTTCAA
The DNA here is from genome assembly GCF_021461395.2 of Schistocerca americana. Taxonomy (NCBI): domain Eukaryota; kingdom Metazoa; phylum Arthropoda; class Insecta; order Orthoptera; family Acrididae; genus Schistocerca; species Schistocerca americana. The sequence continues at coordinate 142,747,310 of NC_060124.1, forward strand.
ATTAGCCCACACTCTACTGCAGAGTGAAAATTTCATTCCGGAAACACCCCCAGGCTGTGGCTAAGCCACATCTCTGCAATATCCTTTCTTCTAGGAGTGCTAGTTCTGCAAGATCTGTAGAAGACCTTCTGTGAAGTTTGGAAGGTAGGAGATGAGTTACTGGCAGTACTGAAGCTGTGAGGACTGGTCGTGAGTTGTGTTTGGGTGTCCATGAAAGCAAATGTCCCAAGTTCGAGTCTCAGTCTGGCACACAGTTTTAATCTGTCAGGAAGTTTCAATGGTATATACGTTGTGCAACAGTCAGGCAGTTCTGTTCCATGTGTGAGTTTGTAAAAGATGATGTGACTTACCAAACGAAAGTGCTGGCAGGTCGATAGACACACAAACAAACACAAACATGCACACAAAATTCAAGCTTTCGCAACCAACGGTTGCTTCATCAGGAAAGAGGGAAGGAGAGGGAAAGACGAAAGGATGTGGGTTTTAAGGGAGAGGGTAAGGAGTCATTCCAATCCCGGGAGCGGAAAGACTTACCTTAGGGGGAAAAAAGGACAGGTATACACTCGCACACACACACATATCCATCCGCACATACACAGACACAAGCAGACATTTGTAAAGGCAAAGAGTTTGGGCAGAGATGTCAGTCGAGGCGGAAGTACAGAGGCAAAGATGTTGTTGAAAGACAGGTGAGGTATGAGCGGCGGCAAATTGAAATTAGCGGAGATTGAGGCCTGCCGGATAACGAGAAGAGAGGATATACTGAAGGGCAAGTTCCCATCTCCGGAGTTCTGACAGGTTGGTGGTAGTGGGACGTATCCAGATAACGGTGTACACTGTGCCAAGATGTGCTGGCCGTGCACCAAGGCATGTTTAGCCACATGGTGATCCTCATTACCAACAAACACTGTCTGCCTGTGTCCATTCATGCGAATGGACAGTTTGTTGCTGGTCATTCCCACATAGAAAGCTTCACAGTGTAGGCAGGTCAGTTGGTAAATCACGTGGGTGCTTTCACACGTGGCTCTGCCTTTGATTGTGTACACCTTCCGGGTTACAGGACTGGAGTAGGTGGTGGTGGGAGGATGCATGGGACAGGTTTTACACCGGGGGCGGTTACAAGGGTAGGAGTCAAAGGGTAGGGAAGGTGGTTTGGGGATTTCATAGGGATGAACTAAGAGGCTACGAAGGTTAGGTGGACGGCAGAAAGACACTCTTGGTGTAGTGGGGAGGATTTCATGAAGGATGGATCTCATTTCAGGGCAGGATTTGAGGAACTCGTATCCCTGCTGGAGAGCCACATTCAGAGTCTGATCCAGTCCCGGAAAGTATCCTGTCACAAGTGGGGCACTTTTGGGGTTCTTCTGTGGGAGGTTCTGGGTTTGAGGAGATGAGGAAGTGGCTCTGGTTATTTGCTTCTGTACCAGGTCGGGAGGGTAGTTGCGGGATGCGAAAGCTGTTTTCAGGTTGTTGGTGTAATGGTTCAGGGATTCCGGACTGGAGCAGATTCATCTGCCACGAAGACCTAGGCTGTAGAGAAGGGACAGTTTGATGTGGAATGGGTGGCAGCTGTCATAATGGAGGTAATGTTGCTTGTTGGTGGGTTTGATGTGGACGGACGTGTGAAGCTGGCCATTGGACAGGTGGAGGTCAACGTCAAGGAAAGTGGCATGGGATTTGGAGTAGGACCAGGTGAATCTGATGGAACCAAAGGAGTTGAGGTTGGAGAGGAAATTCTGGAGTTCTTCTTCACTGTGAGTCCAGATCATGAAGATGTCATCAATAAATCTGTACCAAACTTTGGGTTGGCAGGCCTGGGTAACCAAGAAGGCTTCCTCCAAGCGACCTATGAATAGGTTGGCGTACGAGGGGGCCATCCTGGTACCCATGGCTGTTCCCTTTAATTGTTGGTATGTCTGGCCTTCGAAAGTGAAGAAGTTGTGGGTCAGGATGAAGCTGGCTAAGGTAAGAGGTTTTAGGTAGGGTGGCAGGTGATCGGCGTGAAAGGAAGTGCTCCATCGCAGCGAGGCCCTGCACGTGCGGAATGTTTGTGTATAAGGAAGTGGCATCAATGGTTACAAGGATGGTTTCCGGGGGTAACAGACTGGGTAAGGATTCCAGGCGTTCGAGAAAGTGGTTGGTGTCTTTGATGAAGGATGGAAGACTGCATATAATGGGTTGAAGGTGTTGATCTACGTAGGCAGTCAGGTGAAAGGTTTTGTAGGGGGCCTAAGGTTCTGAGGATTCCTTGAAGCTCCGCCTGGACATCAGGAATGGGATTACCTTGGCAAACTTTGTATGTAGTGTTGTCCGAAAGCTGACGCAGTCCCTCAGCCACATACTCCCGACGATCAAGTACCACGGTCGTGGAACCCTTGTCCGCCGGAAGAATGACGATGGATCGGTCAGCCTTCAGATCACGGATAGCCTGGGCTTCAGCAGTGGTGATGCTGGGAGTAGGATTAAGGTTTTTTAAGAAGGATTGAGAGGCAAGGCTGGAAGTCAGAAATTCCTGGAAGGTTTGGAGAGGGTGATTTTGAGGAAGAGGAGGTGGGTCCCGCTGTGACGGAGGACGGAACTGTTCCAGGCAGGGTTCAATTTGGATAGTGTCTTGGGGAGTTGGATCATTAGGAGTAGGATTAGGATCATTTTTCTTCGTGGCAAAGTGATATTTCCAGCAGAGAGTACGGGTGTAGGACAGGAAATCTTTGACAAGGGCTGTTTGGTTGGATCTGGGAGTGGGGCTGAAGGTGAGGCCTTTGGATAGGACAGACATTTCGGATTGGGAGAGAGGTTTGGAGGAAAGGTTAACTACTGAACTAGGGTGTTGTGGTTCCAGATTGTTTTGATTGGAATTTTGAGGTTTTGGGGGGAGTGAAGCTGAAAGTGGGAGATTGAGTAGATGCGAGAGACTGGGTCTGTGTGCAATGAGAGGAGGTTGAGGTTTGCTGGAAAGGTTGTGAAGGGTGAGTGAGTTGCCTTTCCGGAGGTGGGAAACCAGGAGATTGGATAGTTTTTTGAGGTGGAGGGTGGCATGCTGTTCTAATTTGCGGTTGGCCTGTAGGAGGATGCTCTGAACAGCCAGTGTGGATGTGGGAGAGGAAAGATTGAGGACTTTTATTAAGGATAGGAGATGACGGGTGTGTTCATTGGCTGGCCACGTGATTTACCAACTGACCTGCCTACACTGTGAAGCTTTGTATGTGGGAATGACCAGCAACAAACTGTCCATTCGCATGAATGGACACAGGCAGACAGTGTTTGTTGGTAATGAGGATCACCCTATGGCTAAACATGCCTTGGTGCACGGCCAGCACATCTTGGCACAGTGGTACACCGTCCGGGTTATCTGGATACTTCCCACTAACACCAGCCTGTCAGAACTCCGGAGATGGGAACTTGCCCTTCAGTATATCCTCTCTTCTCGTTATCCGGCAGGCCTCAATCTCCGCTAATTTCAATTTGCCGCCGCTCATACCTCACCTGTCTTTCAACAACATCTTTGCCTCTGTACTTCCGCCTCGACTGACATCTCTGCCCAAACTCTTTGCCTTTACAAATGTCTGCTTGTGTCTGTGTATGTGCGGATGGATATGTGTGTGTGTGCGATTGTATACCTGTCCTTTTTTCCCCCTAAGGTAAGTCTTTCCGCTCCCGGGATTGGAATGACTCCTTACCCTCTCCCTTAAAACCCACATCCTTTCGTCTTTCCCTCTCCTTCCCTCTTTCCTGATGAAGCAACCGTTGGTTGCGAAAGCTTAAATTTTGTGTGTATGTTTGTGTTTGTTTGTGTGTCTATCGACCTGCCAGCACTTTCGTTTGGTAAGTCACATCATCTTTGTTTTTAGATATATTTTTCCCACGTGGAATGTTTCCCTCATTTATGTCGATGTATAATTGGTTTGTTTTGTAAATATTATTTGTATTTTTACGCTGGGTCTGGCGTAGGGAAAACTATGCTATCGAATGACTACATCGATAGGTCGTGTGGAGAACCATAGTGTTTAGGATCTTTGGTAGTGTTAACTCTGCTGCATGTAGCACGGGCAGAGGGAGTCTGGCTGGAGTAGGGCGGTGGAGCAGGTGTGTTGTGTGATGCTCCCGCGAGTTGCCGCGCTTTCGGGGTTTGGCAGCATGTAATTGTGCTCGACTTGCTATGATAGCTTCTGACACGGTGTCGTGGACGGGATCATTAGCTGGCACACATCAAGAGCCCGTTTCGCCTGGTGACCGTGTCGAGAAGAAAGCGCGCCAACATCCAGCTTCTGCAACAGCGACAGCCGACAATGAGTGACTGTCACCACCTCCTCGACCGACGACTTCAAACCTTCAATCAGCCAACAAGGAAGACTGCAAGCACGTAAAATTTTAGAACTGTATGGCAGACCTCAGCTTTTCAAACTGTTCAAATCACAAAATTAAAGCAACGTAGCATGAACCTTTGTTGCCCATTGTCCCAACGCATTAACAAGCAGGGTCCCTTCCTTTTCCGGAATGAACCCGAGTGTTGTTGAAATTCAAACGCCAGCATTAAAGTAATATCATTCCATTTCACTGCTTTAATTTTAAAGTTCAGTTGAAGTATTCATAGCTGGCTACAATATTTAGATTACACAAGCACAAATTAAGAGTGCGAGTTTTGTTACCATATTTTAGCTTACCTGTGACTGCAGCTCAGCTTGGTATGTACTAAATTTTACTATTCTTAATTGTTCAGAATCATTTAATTCAAGTTCAGAGTTAAAATCTCTTATTTCTAAATTGCATAGATTCAAGTACTTTTGAAATTATTGTTGAGGTAGCCCAAGACTAACCTTATTTTATTGAATTTTGTAGTGCTTTAGAAACAAAGTTCACTATTAATTTCAGTCACTAAATTAACTTTCAATTTTCCGGTTTTATTAAGTCTTTTGCTAAATTAAGTCAGAGTGTAGTGAAATTTATTACTTCTGACAAACATTCAGTTTTCACGCAACACATGTCACCTTCAGTTGCCACGCTTTTAGTGCTAATAATATGTGCAATAACCCTTCTTTTTCAGTTCTTATAGTAATTGTCCATAGGACTGGCGACCGTAATTTTCCCCAAATCTCAAATATCTAATTAACACCAGTTAACTGTTAACGTAACGACCGCACATTTACTTTCTTTATTAACTGTACCCCTTTTCCAAGTTAATTTCCACCAATTTCATTTGCATTTTTCCTTTCATTTAGATGTAACCCTTTCCACCCTCTTTACTGACAGATTAACTTCGGTGATGATTGCTTTTCCCAAATTTCCATTAGGTACAAGCGGTTTAATTTTTACTGTCATTAAGGTCGATAACTGAGGGGGAGGTTACAAATTCACTGTGTAAGGATAGACTTGTAGTTTTGAAAGAAGAAGATCAGTCAAATATGTTAATAGTACAATTCAAATGATGGATAAAGACATGGATGGAAATAAATATGCAATATCCTGTGTATTTCACGCTGAATAGAGAACCTGTATGAGCTGCCAGTAGCATTAATGTTAAGGATGTGGCAAACTAAGACGTTTTGGGAAGGACTGTCACCAGCGAGGAATAAGCAGACATACACAGACACATCATCAAAGAAATAGTCATGGTAGTTGACATCATGGGCAAAGTCAACAGCACTGGGGGGTTAACAATAGGTGGTCATCAAAGACAATGAGGCTCTCAACAGAACGGAAATGGCATGAGCAGCTTTATAATTGCAGGCTACAAAAATAGGAAATATATATTACTTATTTTTCCAGTTTATGATGACATGATTACAACTGCAACAAAAAATGTAAGATAGGGATAAAAATTTGATTAGCTGTGCTAAAGTAACAGAAAAACATAAAAGTGCATTTCTAGGCAATATCTGAAAAGTTTTTGATAAAGACAACAACTTACTTGTGATTGATTTGAAAGAGGATAGGCTGTACAAACTGACAAGTAGAATTTATAAGAAAGAGATTAACATAAATAGTGTGAACTGTAAGGGCAGTATATCAGTACAGGCAAAATGGCATCACACACTTGGACAATTAAATTTTGACAATTTGAATAAGAAGTGTAAACATTATTTAGCAGATACATTACCAACAGATTTCGAATAAGAGTTTATGAAGTGTAAAGTTCGTATTGAAAATAAAATGCAGAATTTACATTTTGGAAACAATAAAAGCAAAGCAGATGAAACAAAAGAGATTATTCATACTGATTTAAATGGGCCTCACAACTCACAGTCTGCATAGATAAAGATATTTTCTCACATCTATTGATAACTAGCCTTTTCCCTGTGTTTCCTTTGTGAAAGTGTTTGGCATATATATTGCACTTATCTCCTCCACCTCCTCTCTATATCCACCTCCTCCTCTTCCCCCTATCTCTCTGTCTACCTCATCCTCCCTCCTCTATCTGTCCAGCTCCTCCTCATACTCTCTGTATCTCCATCTCTTCCTTCCTCCCTCTCTTTGTCCACCACCTCTGTTATCACTATCTGACCATACTTTCCTCCCTCTGTCCCCATCATCATTCTACTCTCTCTGTCTATCTCCCTCTTTTCCACTCTTTCTTTCCCACCTGCCCACTATTCCTCTATACTTTCTACCTGCCCTCCTCCCCCTTCTCTCTGTCCATCTCCTCCTCCCACTCTCTGTCTGTCCTTTCCTCACCTCTCTCTCTGCCCATCTCCTCTGCTCCTTCCTCTCTGTCCACCTCAACGTTCCTTTCACTCCCTCTGTCCACCCCTCCTTCCCTTTCCCTCTGCCCATCTGGTAATCACACTCTCTCCTTATCCACCTCCTCCTCCCCCTCTCCCTGTCCTACACCACCTCCTCCATATTTTCTCTGTCCACCTCATACTCCCCCTCTCTCCTTATCCAACTGCTCCCCTTTCCCTCTTCACCTCCTGATTCCCACTTCTCTTTTTTCATCTTCTGCTGCCCCCTTCTCTCTGTCCATCCCCTTCTACTCCCTCTTCCTGTCCATCTCCTCCTTCCTCCATCTTGCTGCCTATCTCTTCCTCCCCCCCCCCCCCCCCTCCCTACTCTCCATCTCCACCTCTTACTTCTCTCTTTGTCTGTCTTATGAGCAATACAGCTATAATGATTTGTACAACACAATACACCTTTTGCTGTTACAATATTTTGTAACAATGGTTATGCAAATTTTTTGAATATGAGATTTTTGGTTTATTGCAATGTTTAAGGACCCAGTTATTATTTTATGTAAGCTATTCCAAATATTACCGTATATACTACACTGGGGTGTGCGGATTATTCGAAACATTGTTGGTACTGTTCTGCCTCCAACAATACATCCCATTATACTATTGCATTGTTGTGGCCTCAGTCTGTGATGCATCAGTAGCACGTTACGAGTGAAGTATTAACGTCTCAAAACTTATTAATTATGGCTACAAGTTCTCGTTATCGCTCGTACACTGCTAAAGAAAAAGTGAAAATTATTGAAGAAGCCGAGAATATTGGAAACCTTGGAGCAGGAAGAAAGTACAACGTGAGTGAGAGTTGTATTCGCGACTGGCGAAAAAATAAAACGCAGCTTCAAGAAACTAATAGTAATCGCCAGGCATTTCGCGGCCAAAAAGCGAAGCATCTGGACCTTGAGAAAAGGCTCTGTGATTATGTAGATGAGAAGCGACAATATGGATGCACGGTGACGAGTGAAATGTGCCAACTTAAAGCATTGTCTTTAGCCAAAGAACTAGGCATTACCAGTTTCAAAGCTAGCCGGGGCTGGCTATCAAGATTTTTCAATCAAAATGGTTTTGGATTCCGGAGGAAAACTACTATCGGTTAGCGGCTTCCAGGCGATTACGAGGAAAAAATAGTGAATTTTCATCATTATCTGATAAATCTGCGCCGTAAACAGATTGGTAATGCAGATCAAACACCAGTGTATTTTGAGATGCCGTTCAACAACGCAGTGAAAGGAGTATCCAGCATCATGATACGAACTGGCGGCAGTGAGAAACAAAGATGTACAGTGATGTGTGTAACTGGCGATGGACGAAAGCTACCACCTTATGTGATATTTAAAAGGAAATATCAGTAAAAGGCATACCGGTATTAGTGAGAGCAAATCCGAAAGGGTGGATGGACAATGAGCTTATAATTGACTGGGTAACACATATTTGGCAATGTCATCCTGGTGCGTTACTGAATTTATACAACATGTTGGTCCTGGACAGCTTCCGCGGACATACAACTAAGGAAGTGTGAGACAAATTACAAAAAGAGAAAACTGACTTGGTCATTATCCCTGGAGGCCTAACATCCATCCTACAACCACTAGATGTGTGTATAAATTGGCCATTCAAAGCTGCACTTAAACAGCGATATACGCAATGGATGGAAGATGAAAACCATAAGTTCACACCTAGTGGAAAAATCAAACTGCCGGATTTGTCCCAGATTTGTGAATGGGTGAAAAGTGCATGGGACTCCATTAAGCAACCACTGGTGGAAAAATCCTTCAAAAAATGTGGAATCACAAATTCACAGGATGGAATAGAAGACGACGCTCTATGGGAAGATGGTGAAGATGACAATGATTCTCCCGCTAGTGATGATGATGAAAGTGATGAATAGAGTGGTAAGAGAGAAAAAATACCGGTATTGACTAAAATATTTTATTGCACATACTATATTAACAAATTCTTAAACAAGATAATTCACATTTCTTTTCTTTGCTATTGTAGGTACGCGTAGAGTCCCGGCTATCGGTGATAATGTTCCCCGTCTAATGGGCCAGCCAGGCAGCTGCATGCCACTGGCCACCCGCCCACCAGCTGGCCAGCTGCATGCCGCTGAATTGGTTGCGTTTTAACGATGTATCAACCTGTACAGCAGCGTTGCTTCAAACCAGTAGTTATTATACATACTTTTGAACACATCATAACGTTGGAGCAATTTTTTTTTTTTTTTTTTTGTTAAATAAAACAAATTAAAGCAAAACATAATTTTTTTTCCTCTTCCTCAAAATTGGCGTGCGCGGATTATTCGAGGGCGCGATTACAGATGTAAAGCTTTCGCACTTTTTATTTATGTTTTTCTCTGGCTAACAGTAGCTGAGAGTTGGATGTGTGCTGTGATGCAGAGAAGTCAAAACGTAACTTGTCACTGTTTCATGAAACATGAAAAAACTGTTTTGTGGTTATCTGAAAGTGAAGAATACTGGTACATATGAAAGTGACTTAAACTGGTATTTAATTTATGGGTACAGGATATGAATAGCGGTATATGGAATAAACTGTCCCCACTAATACCTGCACATAACCGAGCGAGGTGGCGCGGTGTCTAGCACACTGGACTCGCATTTGGGAGGACGACGGTTCAATCCCGCGCCCGGTCATCCTGATTTAGGTTTTCCATGATTTCCCTAAATCACTCCAGGCAAATACCGGGATGGTTCCTTTGAAAGGGCATGGCCGACTTCCTTCCCCATCCTTCCCTAATCCGTTGAGACCGATGACCTCGCTGTCTGGTCTCCTCCCGCAAAACAACAACAACCTGCACATACATATATTTCGACAATTATCATACACGTGCACACAGTACGAGGTATAAGAACAGACTGACTTAACATGGCAGCTCGGATGAGCGACCTGAGTCCCAAAGATTAATGTTGTCTATGACCTATCAATGCCCCACAGCCCCCTCCCCCCCCCTCCCCCACCCCCTCCCCCCCGCTTCCCAAAGTATGGAGTATGGAGTACCTCATGTGAGTCTTGAGGGAAGGCCATGTGGGCATTGATGCTGTTGGTGGTCGTACAAACTGGTAGACGCACGTCCAGGACCTCCACCCCAACCGAGGCGGCGTGCGGAGGCAGAGTGATGGGAGGCAGGTCCACCTTGAAGTCGTTAAGCCAGCGAGGACGGATGATGCAGCAGCCAGCCTGAGAGCAGGCGGGATGAACGGCGGATGGTGGGATGTAGGTGTGGCAAGCCCGGAAACTAATCAAACCGTCTGGCGAGATGAAGGCACGAATTGTCATCAGGTCACACTCACGAGGGAGGGTGAGGCTATGCGCAGCGCTGACGTTTAACTGGTCATTGGGTGGTAAGGCCATGGTGTCTGTGAGTAGAATGAGAACTTGGTCGTCGAGAGTGACAATTGAAATGTCATCCATGTGGTGTGGGGGTACATTACAGAGCAGGGTGACTATGGGAGAGGGCGTTTCTGTAGTCAATGAGGAACCAGTGAAACCCGCACACAGGATGGAGGGTGATGTGTCTGAGAAACCCGCAAAAGGTGACAGTGAGGTGTCGGGTGAACAAAACGGCATGGTGGCCTGAGGAGAAACATTGTTGGACTCTATGGTGAGAGGGAGACTGGCGGGACAGTCGTTAGAAGAATCAGACTGAGCCAGCAGAGGGACGTTGGGGTCCATGAATGCTGGTTTGAGTCGGTGTAACGAAACAGTTCACATACTGTCTTTGATGATGATGTCAGAAGTTGTATTGCCCCACTGGAGGACTTTGAAATGGCCGAGATAAGGTGTTTACAGAGGTTGTTGGACTGAATCGCCTCTCAGCATTACAAGGGACCAAGTGTTTAGAGTGGTTGGCACGTAAGGGTCTGGTGGGGAGTGGCTGGTAGGTGGGTGCAGGCATGCAAGTTTGAAGTGGGTGCACATGCTACTTATGAAATCCGGGAGGGGGGGAAGTCTTCTGGTACTTGAGGCTGAATGAGTTCCCTGTAAGTTAGGCTTCAAAGTTGAACGGAGGCCGAGCAGTACCCATGGAAGTGCTTCGGACCAGAGGCAGTTGTGGCACCTGAGTGCCGTTTTTAGAGTGCGATGCCACCGTTCCACTGACCCGTTGCTTTGTGGGTGGTAGGCTGTGGTGTTAATTTTCTTTATGCCATAGACGTTACATAAAATGGTGAAAAGGGAAGACTCAAACTGCCAACCCTAGTTGGTGGTGATGGTGGTCAGACAACCGAACCTAGCGATCCATGAGGAGATAAACCCCTTCGCCACGGTGTCAGCAGTGATGTTAGGTAAGGGGACTGCCTCTACACAGCAGGACGTGTGGTTAGTTGTGGATAGAATGTATCTGTGGCCCTCCGACTGGAAAAGGACTGATAAGATCGATATGTACATGACAAAATCGTCGTGGAGGGATGTTGAACTTGCCCAGTGGTGGGGTGAGGTGGCAGCCAATTTTGCTGCGTTGGCAGGGGACGCAGCTGGATACCCAGGTCTGACAATCCCGTTTTATATTTTTTCAAATGAAATGCTTGGAGATGAACCGTTTAGTGGCACAGGTGCCAGGGTGAGCGAGGTTATGCAGGGCGTTGAAGGCCTGCCGGTGCAGGGGGGGGGGGGGGGGGAATAAGGGGCGTAAGGTACCGGTAGGAGAGTCGCACCATACCTCATCCATAATGCCGGGGAATTTAGCATTAGTAAACACAAGGGATGTTTGAGGGTCCATGAGGAGAGTTTGATATTCCTCGTCGGAGGGATGTAGGGTGGCCAGGTTGGATAAGTCAATGATGTGTGAAATAGCATTGATCCGCAAAAAAAAAAAAGAAAAAAATCTGTGGTGATGTTGTCCATGCCTTTGATGTAGCTAATGTCAATTGTGAATTGGGAGACTAGATCAAAGTGACGGAAATGCTGAGGGGGTGGGTCCTCGGGGGGTTGCAGAAAGTGTCTGCGAGTGGTTTGTGATCCATGAGGATGAAGAACGAGCAACCCTCCACTTGGGGCGGAAGTGTTTGACGGCCTTGTAGACCACAAGGAGTTCTCTATCAAAAGCAGAGTATTTCTTCTGAGCTGTTGATAGTTTTTAGAGAAGAAATGAAGACTGTGTCTGCCTTGCATTGCTGTAGTACCACTCGCACTGCGATGTCACTGGCATCTGTAGTGATGAACAACTCGGCCAAGAGGTCGGGGTGGGCGAGTGTCACGGCATGAGCTAAAGAATACTGAAAGCCTCCAGCATAGGTGCAGTTCAGCGAACGGATTTGAGTCCTGAAGTCTGTTTACCTGACAGTGAGTCTGTCAGCGGGGCCTGCATGGCAGCGGCAGAAGGCAGGTGACGATGGTAGTAATTTATTGTGCCCAAGAAATGTCAGAGTTTTTTGTAAGTAGCTGGAGGCTGCAGTGAAGTGATTGTGTGCACACAAGATTTGGGAGGCTGTATACCATCAGTGGAGACTGTGTAACCCAAGAAAGTGACAGAAGGCTGATGCAACTGGAATTTTTTTTTGTTGACCGTTGGAGTTCAAGGTCTGGAGGCCATGGATAAATGATTTTCATGTTCCTCAGCTGACTTGCTGAAAATGAGTATGTTGTCCAGATATGCGAAGCAAAACTCGAACTGTCATAAGATGGAGTCAATGAAACACTGCCACATTTGTGTCCCGTTTTTTAGGCCAAATGGCATGAAGTTGTATTGGAACAAACCAAGCAGCACGATAATAGCTGTTTTAGGGATATCATCTGGCGCTACAGGAATCTCGTGGTAGGCACGTTTACAGTCAATAACGCTGAAGATTATAGTGTCCGATAACATATGAGTGAAATCATTTATGTTAGGCACGGGGTAATTGTCCATGAAATTACAAGCGTTTAAACATCAGTAGTTGCCGCACATTCAGGAAGAACCATCATATTTGAGGACGAGGTGGATCGGTGAAAGCCAGCCGGAGTGGCTGTGCAGTTCTAGGTGCTACAGTCTGGAACCGAGCGACTGCTACGGTCGCAGGTTTGAATCCTTCCTCGGGCATGGATGTGTGTGATGTCCTTAGGTTAGTTAGGTTTCATTAGTTCTAAGTTCTAGGCGACTGATGACCTCAGAAGTTAAGTCGCATAGTGCTCAGAGCCATTTGAACCATTTGCATTGGTGAAGACCAGTTGCTGTCTGATGGTTGCAGGATACCTGCCTCGAAAAGTTCGTTAATTTGCTGCCGGAAGGCCAGCGTGGCAGACAAAAATGGAGCTGTGGGAGAGGCGAGCAGCTGAGCGGTCGGAACCGGGGCCACCTGAGAGTGGGCGGGCGGGGGGTGGGGGGGGGGTTTGTAACTCGTGTGACAAAAGTGTGAGTTCTCTGCACACATTGAAAACATGCCCCATGGGGTCAGACTATAAATTACCGGTGGAATTGTGGAAGATCACTACAGTGTGGTAAGACGCCCCTGGAAGGCGAAACACTGAAAGATGTACTCGAACCCAAGTGGTCGAGACGTTGAGCAACTGTTCTGGGGGGGTGATTGGTTGGTTGGTTTGGGGAAGGAGACCAGACAGCGTGGTCATCGGTCTCATCGGATTAGGGAAGGATTGGGAAGGAAGTCGGCCGTGCCCTTTCAGAGGAACCATCCCGGCATTTGCCTGGAGTGATTTAGGGAAATCACGGAAAACCTAAATCAGGATGGCCGGACGCGGGACTGGGGGGGTGAGCAAGGAGAATTTTGCACATGAAAATGTCCATCATTAGTTTGAAAATGAGTGGCCGGGTGCGTTTTGCGGCATTGCACATGGCACAACATAACTGTTGTTGCAGCCTGTTGAAAGTCAAAGTACGTGTGTGAATGTAGATCACTTTGAACATTATACGATCAATTGATAGATACACAGTTCTGAATATTATCCACTTCATACTTCACATGTTGGCGAGTACAGTCCGGCGACACGTCGGCGTTTGGGTGCTGGCAAGGTAATTGGCACTTCTTGGCATTATCGCCGAAAATCTTGTGGTACCAGCAGTATGGATCAGCCAGATGCGGTTGTGGTGGTGACTGCGGCAGCAGAGGAGGCTTGTCGTCATTGATTTGTTATGGCATCTATACTGGCACGTATGGCGCGTGGGTGATCCCGGAGTGCTCGGACAGTGGAGAGAGTGAGCAGATACTATCAGGCGATGTAGAAGGGATGGAGGCGGAGCAAGCCCTCCCACTGCCAGCAGACAGCCGGTAAGCAGGAGCAGTTGTGCCAACTAGTGTTTGAGTTAACAGTGTAGCACTCGACCGTTGTGGAACAAGAAAGTTTGAGGTTAACGTGATTGGAGACTGCGAATCACTATGGAGTAATGGAGAGCCAGCCGTTGGCAAAGGGTTGAAGGGGCCCGACGGTCATACTTGGGCTTCCAAATCTTTGAACAAAGCATTGTTTGAGGTGGTCATGGTGGCGTGCACGTAACCTGTTGATTTACAACATCCGGCGCGGAAGTCACGGAAGACGTAGAAACTTCAGGGTCACTAGTATGGGAACAGCATAAGAATAGCAGTATATGGAATAAACTTCCCCACTAATATCTGTACATACATATGTTTGACAATTATCATACACTTGCACACAGTACAAGGTATAAGAACAGACTGACTTAACGTGGCGGCTCGGATGAGAGACCTGAGTCCCAAAGATTAATGTAGTCTATGGTCGATATGACCTATTGATGCCACAAATCTTAAAGGAGCTGTATTTATACCTGAAATATGTCATTTTGAGAGCACAACTCATCTACATTATTGACAACTCTACTGAATGAAGGAATTGCACCGTAACATTGAGACCAGGAGGAAGATAACTCATCATTCTTAAACTCTTCCAAGGTCCAGGAACCTTATCGATGAAATCATATTCCATTTATTTTCAATATAATGAGCAACAATATAATAACCAACAACAACAATATCCATAGAGACAAACAGAAAGATGAGTATTGTTTTCAACTACTGACTTTTCACAATAAGCAGATTTAATGAATTTGATCTTGGACCCATGTCTTGTAATTGATCTTAATCAATTCTATATCTGGCAAGCAGTAACGAATTGTGACTGTATTTTTGTTATGTCAGTTATTTAACAATTTTTCATTTATAGGCAGGACAGGGTTCCATTACAATCTCTGCCTCCCCCTCCTCTCTCCCTGTGTATTCACTTCTGCCCCCTCTCTTTGCCCATCCCCTCTTCTATCCATCTCACTCTTCCCCCAGCCTAGCTCATTCACATATGTATCCCCTACAAGGCAATCTTCCACTACTCTATAAATCATTTTATTGCCCCTGATGTGTAGGCTGTCCTGCAAAGCAGATCAATAAGGCAGGCTGATATTACTCTAACACAACAGTGCTCTCATGTAGGGCAGCCTACACGTCAGAGGCTGGAGAACCATTTATTGCCCCTGATATTTAGGCTTCCCTTCCAAGCAAGTTGATAAGGCAGGCCAAAACTATTCCCAGACAACACTCCTGTTCTTAAGGGCAGCCTGTACAACAGGGGCTGAAAAAAACACTTTTACACTGTATCTCCACTCCAATTAGAGCTACGAGGTTGATAATACTCATTAAGTTCGCCAAATTTGGCTGAAATAGGTCCAAAAGTTTAGGAGGACATTTATACATACTGCTGCTTTATATATATACTTGCCTTTTCCCCTGGCTTTTCCTGCATATGTGTTGGTCACAATATGTCGCATAGCTCCTCCCTCCTCCCTGTTTCCACCTCTTCCTCCATCACTCTGTCTACCTCATCCTCCCACCTCTGTCCATCACCTCCTCCCTGCTGCCTCTGTCTCTTCATCAACTGTTTCTCCCTCTCTGACCATCTCCTCTTCCCCTTCTTTCTGTACATCTCCTTCTCCCCCCTCTCTGTCCATCTCCTCCTCACCCCACTCGTTGTCCGTTTCCTCTGCCCCTTCTCCATAGTGTCCAAATTCTCCTCCTCCACTCTCTCTGTCGGTCTCTTCCTCCCTCACCTGCTATCCCACTCCTCACCCTGCCTCTGTCCTTATCCTCCTTCCCCCTTCTCTCCATCCATTCCCTCCTGCCTGCCTCCCTCTCTCCCTATCCATCCTTCCAACCAGGCTGATACTACTCCAACACAACACACCTGTCACACTGGCAGACTACATGTTGGAGGCTGGAAAACTGTTTCTTGCCCCCGACGAATCAGCTGCCTTGCAAAACAGGTCAGACAGGCAGCTGATACTTTTTATGTTTGTCATGCAGGGCACGCTATACGCCCGGCAACGGTGGGGGGGAATTGCCATTATCCCCCAAGTGCTGATACTTGTAAGGCTTACTGTTTCTGGCCACACACACACACACACACATACATACACACACACACACACACACACACACACACACACACACACACACACACACCACCCCATGGCTTTGTTCATGGAAATGTTCGACACATATGAGAAATGTCCATGAAAATAAAGTCTGCCGGAGCCATGAGGGACGTTTTTACATGAGATCTGGCAACACTAGTGTGTGGCTTGGCTACCTCCTCAATCCCCACCAAGCCCACTGCAATGCTCAGTCTTCACTGGGCAGCCAGTCATGATGGAACACCCCTTCACTTCTGCTGCCAGGTGCAGCTTGTGTGCAGTGATCCGTTTTTTAAGTCCAAAGAGCACAACTGCCACTGACATTCATCTTCAGTTATGTGAAGTCTATGGGCCATAGTATATGGACACCAAAAACATGTGAAAGTGCGTCAGGGGATTCAAGGACAAATGTCCATGATGAACGGCGATTTGGTCGGCCTTCGGTTTCGGCCAAAGCAATTGCAAAAGTGGAGAGAAACATGCTTCAAGATCAGCTTGTGACAGTTCATGAGTAGTGCGAACAAATCCATGAAGTCAGTAAGAGTATGGTTGACAAGATTTTGACCAAACACTTAAATTATTGCAAGGCTTGTGCAAGGTGGGTTCCCAAAATGCTTACCAAAAACTACAAATGGTAATGTGTTGAAGCAGCTCGCAGAGTCCTGAGGCACTGTGCAGAATAGGGCGAGGAATTCTTGGATCAAATTTTCACTGGTGATGAAACCTGGGTACACCACATGAAACCTGAAACTAAGGAAGAGTCTTGTCAGTGGTGGCATTCGTATTCGCCAAAGCCGTGGAAGTCCAAACAAACATCGTTTACTAGCAAAGTACTGCCAATGTTTTCTGGGAAAGAAAAGATGTTTTGTTGTGCAAGTTTATTCCTACCAGCACAACAATAAATGTTGCTTGCTACCGAGAGACTTTAAAACAACTTTCTCGTGCTGTTCAAAATTGAAGGAGGGGAATGCTCACAAAGGGATGCATTTTCATCATGACAATGTTGGTCCCCTACTGCACATGCAACGTCCATTCTCTTGGCCCAGTTTGGATGAGGTATCCTCACTCATCCCCCCCCCCCCCCTCCTACTGCCCAGACTTAGCACCTAGTGATTTTCATCTGTTTCCTGAGTTGAAGTCACACCACGATGGAACGCATGCCCAGGTAATGAGTAGAGAAATGAGGTCATGTGATACCTGTGCACTGTGATGGGAGAGTTCAGTCATAAGGGATATAAAAATTGCCATAGCAAGTGCAAATGAGCCTTGATCACAATGGTGGTTACATTGAAAAATAGTTGAAAGTCCAGCCTTCCCATCAATGTAACATACATTGTCAATAAACGTGTTTTCTATGTGGGAAAAAATTGGAGACTTTATTTTATGGACTCACCTCATATATTGCACACATCTCCTTCCCTCTCTGTGTTCACCACAACCCGCCCCATCTCTGTCCACCTCATGCTCCTACATCTACTTGTCCATCATCTCCTCCTTCATAACCTCTCCCTTTCTCCATATCCTTTACACCTCCTCCCCTCTTTCCACCCACCATCTCCTCCCCCCCCCCTCTCCCTCCCTCCCTCCCTCTCTCTCTCTCTCTCTCTCTCTCTCTCTCTTCCTCCCCACCTCCCTGCCCTTCTCCTCCTGCCTCCTCTCTCTGTCCATCTCCTCTTCCCTCCCCTATTTCTCTGTCCATCTCCTCTTCCCTCCCTTGTTTCTCTGTTCATCTCCTTTTCCCTCCTCTCTCTATCCATCAATGTTTCTTCCCCATCACTCTCTGTCCATCTCCTCCTCCTCCTCCTCCTCCTCACCTCTTTGTCTGTCCTGTTCTCCCCTGCTCTCTATCCATCTCCTCCTGCCCCCCTCTCCCTACACCACCTCCTCCCCATCTCACCCTATTCATCTCTTCCATCTCTTCCTCCCACTGATATCCTCTTCCCCCTCTAACAATTTACTCCTCCTCCTATTCTCTCTGTCCCCTTTTTGACACCTTTCTCTCTGTTCCTCCCCTGTTTCTCTCCTCTCTCTGTCCCTCCCCTTCTTCTCCGTGTGTGATATCCCTCCACTTGTGCCCTCTCTCTGTTCATCCTCCCCTGCCCCTATTGTCATGATCCATTCCCTTTTGTCCCCTCTCCATGTACCTCCCCACCTCTATCCATCTCAAACTTTCCCTGTGCATGTCCAGCCACACATATAGCCCCTGCAGAAAAGTCTATAGAACAGGCCAATACTACCGCCACAACATGTCCTTCATGCTGGGCAGCCTACACGTCAGGGATATGAAAACAGTTTCTTGATCCTGATGTGTCAGCTGCACTGCAAACCAGGTCAGTGAGGCAGGTCATACTGTTCCCACAGCAGCCTATATGCCAGGGACTGGAAAAAAAAACCGTTTTTACCTATATCTCTGCACCTATTGGAATTAGGAGGTTTTACAGTCCACAGTGCTGATATTTGTGAGGCCTGCTGTTTCTGTGCTAAAATTGCTTAAATTGACCCTGGGGTTTGGGAGGAGAGCCTGGACACACATACACATGCATGCATGCATGCGCACACACATGCATGCGCTCTCTCTCTATCTCTCTCTCTCTCTCTCTCTCTCTCTCTCTCTCTCTCTCTCTCTCTCTCTCTCTCTCTCTCTCTGCTATGTGTGTATAATACATTTGTGTGTGTTCCTTTGCACATGCCTGAAAGAATAGACACCATATATATAATTGTACAGATATGCCTCAACGGGCAATATGACTGTTTCAGTGTAGATGCATACAACTGTTTATCCCCTTGAGGGAATATGATGAGGCTGCAAGCAACAGATAAAATGAACAAGGTCTCAACATCAGTGGTGAGCAGCACTTGGGACTTTGGTTTGGGTGGGAAGCATGTCCAGATGGTTCCAGTAGTCAATGCAGCTGTTCAAGAAGAGAGGATCCAGGTTCAAGGCCTGGTCCAGTTACAAATTTTCAGCTGCAGTTGTGGAATTATTTCAACAGCCATATCAGCTGAGTCATACATATTTCCCTTTAGTTATGAACATGAAAAAAGCTTCTTAAGTCAATCAAGGGTATCTGTTCTTTCAAACATGTCTGAAAGAGAAGACACCACATGTGTATATGTACAGGTGTGCCTTGAGAGGCAGGATGACTATTTCAGTGTGGATGAATCCTGTTGTTTGTCCTCTTGTTGGAATACAATGAGGCTGTGACTTATTGGCAAAATGAATGGGGCCATGTCATCAGTGGTGAGTGGCACTTGGGGATTTAAATTGGATGGGGAGCGTGTCCAGATGGCTGAGGCAGTCAAGTTCACTGTTCACAAGAAGTGGAGAATCCAGGTTCAAGTCTTGGTCCAGTGTGTGTGTGTGTGTGTGTGTGTGTGTGTGTGGAGGGGGGGTGTGCACCATCAAATCTAAAAATCAAGTTCATGATTGTTTTATGGAATATATTAATGAAACTAAAAAATTTACTTGGTAAAACTGTTAAGGAATTGAGCTATGAGATGGGAAGGAATATTTAAATTCAGGTTTTTATCAATTTATACACTAAAAAGGAATCATTTTAAATGCCTATCATCCCTGTGTACATGAATTAAATGGCACACCTGAAAGATACAACAGGCTGATTATGGATATGTGTTAATGCCTGTTAGCTGAAGCAAGGGTAGATAGAAGATTCTGACCAGAAATAGTTTGTGCAGCTGCATACTATTGAAATGAAAACTCCTTATGAAATGTTGTTTGGTCAAACTTAATGTTAAACATGTAAAGTTGTATGGAAGTAGAATTTCTGTGCTTGTACCAAAACAATTGAGAAAGTCAAGATGGGATTGTAAAGCAGACTTGGGAATTTTAATAAGCTACAGTGGAGTTTGATACAGAGTATTGATTAACAGTAAAGTTATCATTGCCAAACATGTTGATATTTTGGAAGCGGAGATCAGGTGCCTTGATCTGCAGGACTCTGATTCAGAGAGAGAACATTTGAGTGATTGTGAGTGCAAAAGTGTAGACAATGAATCCGTAAATGAGCAGATGGAAAGAAAGGGTATTGAAGGGTGGTGAAGCAATCATAAAAAAGGACAAGAATATACGTTTAGAAGGTCAACTACAGCACATTGAGAGCCTAATAGATTCAATGATTAAGCCATAATAACTTCATTTATGTAAACTTTTGTAGTGCTGACAGTTCACAAAAATTTGAAGAGGTGATGGATAATAATGAGTCAAAAGTTTGCATACAAACAATGGAGAAGGGAAGTGAACACTTAAATAAAAATAAAACTTGAGATCTAGTAATTAAACCAGTGAATGTAAATGTCCCTGTTGTAAAGTGAGTTTTTACAAGAAAATAATGTAACATTTATAGAGCAAGATTAGTTCTATGGGTTTTCAACAAAATGAAATTGTGGATGATATTTGTTCACCAGTTGTTATGATGCAAACATTCAAACTTTTATTGTATACTGTTGTCAAAAAGTTTCATTGTAGACCAAATGGATGTACAGACAGCATTTCCAGATGGTAAAGTTTTCTCAGAAATTTATGTAAAGCAACCTCTAGGATACATGGATGAAATAGAGTTTGTAAGTTATTTAAGGGTTACATGTTCCAAAAGAAAGTCCTAGCGCATGGTATGTTTACTGGATGTTTTTAAAAGTCTAGGTTTTAAAAGAAGTAAATATAATTATTGGCTTTATACTGAACACTGATGATTATTTGGTCTATATAACCGTGTTTGTTGATGATTTGCTAATTTGTGGGAAAAGTGAAGGTAAAGTACAAAAAAATCAAGAATCTGTAATTCAATCAATTTCAAATGAAATGCTTAGGTGAAATAAACATTCATCTTAGGGTAAATACCTTCTCTCTATATGTAAATTGAAGTTGCCTGCTCACTTCTGTCTGTATAGGCTACTCTCGGGAAATACTCTACATACTTTGATACTGTTGTGGCTAATAAAGACAATGATTCTCCAGAGAGTAACAAATCTTGAGCAGAATCCAGTGATCTAGCATGTGCCTCAAAAGTGAAAGGTCACTGGATCAAAACCTAGGCAGACCACTGATTTTTTTACTGTTTTTGAAGATGGTATTCACCTGTCAATGATATGGACATTTGCCACAAGCGAAACATGGTTCGGATTCCATGTTAAACACCCGCTCTAATTTTCCTGCACCTAAATCAAAGTCTAGTTTGATGCTCTAGATGTAAAGTATGGGCCTGGTGACCAAAAGGTTGCAGGGTCCAATCTCTATCATATCATGGATTTTTATCTCTGTTTTTTAATCCAACAGTCATCTCCCAATTAAGTGCAGGTTTGCCAGAAACGAAATGTGTTTTGAATTCCACGTTGTGGATCACCTTTTCTTAGTTAGACAACTGTCTAAGGGGATGCATGTTGCTGAAGTATTGTTCATTTGAAAGACTTGCACCAGGACATTGAGTAACATGAAATTATTATTATCAGAATCTATATATGAACACATACATTCTCTTTTTGAACATGTTATAATTTAAAGTCCTCCACTGCCTTTTTCTGTCTATGTATGAAAGCTAACCTCAGGAACTACTGTAGGGATTTTGATAACATTTTCAATAATAGATACATTGATGCATAAGGAAGATTTATATGCATAATTTATAAATATCTGGTGCAAATTGGCTGAATTATAATTAATTACAGTTCCCCGCCATGTTTTTTTTTCTATCTGCATGTAGAGGCTCTTCTTAGGAACTACTGTATGGATTTTTATACTCACGGCAGACTGGTGCAATCACAGAGGTGACTGATGTACAGTTTTCGCTGTTTACGGGTTGTAATCGGGCAGTTCGTTCACACCTTTAGATGCTGCAGTACACCAGCAAGTGGCATGTGCTGCCTAAATTGTTCAGTTAGTATGAAAGTGATGATGTTCAGTTACCTCAAATTTTTCTCTAATTTTTAATCATAAGTCTATGAAGTGCCCTGTAAACAAAATTACTGCTGTTCCAGACAAGTCATCCACCTGTAGACACTTTTAGTGCTACCAATGTGAAGTTAACTATAATTATGCAAAGAATGTAATGACTTTTAGTCAAGGAAGCTATACTGAATCTCTATCTAAGAAATATCAGATTGAACATTCAAAGTTGTACAGTACATCTATGGACGTTAATTTGAAATTACAACCAGTACAATATGTAAGTCATGACATTAAGTACAGGAACTTGATATGTCCTCACCTGTTTATATAACTCACGAACATGGCCAGATATGAGTTACAGAGTGAACTATATGGTTATATTTCAAAATTGTTACAATGGTACTCACATGAGCACTTACTGGTGCTGGTCTTGTAGGCAGCTTCCATTACATGTGGACTGGCACTTTTTTATATATATATAAGTCATATGTACAAACTTTCAGGTTTATTAAAATTTCTGCTTTAAATAAACATACTTTGGTAATGTTTATGTTGAATCTTGAATATGTAGATGAAACTTCAAATACAGTAATCATCACAGAAAAAAATTGAAAGGGAATTATAGTATTTAAGTTTTTAAGTAAACATGTGATCTTCCTGTTTATAATTCTTTTACAGTCAAATTACATCTAAAGAAACACGTGAAACTCAAGATCAAAGCAAAATCTTGCGTTCATAGTGGTGTACAATGTGATGTAAATTGAAACGTGGAAAAGTACACAGTCCAACAACATGTTCATTGACCTCTTATGCTCATTTACATTTACTGATGTACCTGAAGGAGAATCCATCATAATAACACAATCTGTGAAAACACTATGATAAACATGTGTAGCAACTCTTCAAAATATATAGAATTACTACGATTTTCAGATGATCTGTAATCTCAATCGTCATGAGATACTTCATTTTCATCATCTGTAGACTCATGAAGGACTTTGTAAATCATTTTCTCCAAATGTTTCTCCTCTTCCCTGCATATTTTGAATACAAAATCAACAAAAAAGCACACAAAACAGAAATAACTGGAATGACAATTAATGCATACAAAGCAAGAGACAACAATAAAGTTTTAAAAAATGATGAATCAAAAAATGATACCACTACTGTCATCTAAGAAGGCTGTGTATCTAACAGATAATCTGAGAGCCATAAAAATATGTTAAAAACTGTGGAAACTCATTGTAACTGGTGTGATGTAATATTATGTCCGCTGCACATATTCATTTCCTGCAAGTGCTGTAGTATTATGTCAGCTGCTCACTAACTGTGAAGTATGGTGAGTACTGAAATATTTGTATCAAACAAAAGGTTTGAAGTTAAAATATGGAAGGACTGAAAATGCTGATTCTTTGATAGTTTTGTACATGCAGATTGGGCAGGTGATAATATAGATTGTAAGTTCACGTCAGGTTATATAATTAAATTATTTGGAAATGTAATAGTTTAGAAATCTAAGAAAGACAATATTATGAAAAGGATAGATTGCTACTTGCCATATAGTGGAGACGTTGAGTTGTGGCCTCGGCAGTCCGAGACAGTGGTCATGTGTGTGTGAATCGTGATTGCATGAATGTGTGTCGTGTGTGTGTGTGTGTGTTTTGTGTGTGTGTGTGTGTGTGTGTGTGTGTGTGTGTGTGTGTGTGTGTGTGTTTTGTGCACTGTCTACTTTATAGGGAAGGCCTTTCGCCTGAAAGCTCACTTGTTTAACAGTCTGTTTGTTGTGCCTGTCTGCGACTTAACATTTCCACTATATGGTGACTGGCAGTCTAATCTTTTCATAATGCTGTCATTACTCCATCCTGGATTTTCCATTGTTGTAAAGCTAAGAAACAATGAAGTGTTACAAAATCTTCTATGTAAATGTAAATTAATGTAATAATATAATACAACATCTTCTACTTTTGTTAGTATGTTGTATTTTCAGAAGTTGTCACTGAGATTAAATTCATTCTAGATATTTTGAATATTTTTTGTGCAAAGTGTGATGAACCCATTGTGAAAACAACTCAGGGGCAGTCAGTATTTCTAGATTTACATTACATTAATCCTTGTTCCAAAGATAATGAATACGACATTTTGTAATGATATGGAATGTGTCACTTTAAAATAAGTTTTCTTTACACAAAATAATTAATTACATTATTTTTTTTACAGTTACTACATCATGTTACTAATTCATGTACTGAGTAGAAGGAGTTGTCATTCAAAAATTCTTTTAATTTGCTTTTAAATGTTGGTTGGCTATGTGTCAGACTTTTAATACTATTTAGCAAATTGATCAAAGATTTTTGAGGCAGGATAATTCACCCCATTCTGTGCCAAGTGAGTTTTAATCCAGAATAGTGAATACCATCCTTTCTTCTAGTGTTGTAGATGTGCACTTCGCTGTTATTTTTGAATTGGTATGGGTTATTAATGACAAATTTCGTAAGTGAATATATGTATCGCAAAGGTAATGTGAATATCCCAAGTTCCTTCAATAAATGAAGCAAGGTGATCTTGGTGGGCTCCAGCTATTATTCTGATTACACCCTTTTGTGCAATGAATGCTATCTCTCTTAATTACAAATTGCCCCAAAATGTGATGGCACATGAAAGTAATATACTTGTATCATCAGCAAAATGAACTAACTTTGCATCTTCATGAATATAGAGTGGCAAGCCGTTAATATACACTCCTGGAAATGGAAAAAAAGAACACATTGACACCGGTGTGTCAGACCCACCATACTTGCTCCGGACACTGCGAGAGGGCTGTACAAGCAATGATCACACGCACGGCACAGCGGAAACACCAGGAACCGCGGTGTTGGCCGTCGAATGGCGCTAGCTGCGCAGCATTTGTGCACCACCGCCGTCAGTGTCAGCCAGTTTGCCGTGGCATACGGAGCTCCATCGCAGTCTTTAACACTGGTAGCATGCCGCGACAGTGTGGACGTGAACCGTATGTGCAGTTGACGGACTTTGAGCGAGGGCGTATAGTGGACATGCGGGAGGCCGGGTGGACGTACCGCCGAATTGCTCAACACGTGGGGCGTGAGGTCTCCACAGAACATCGATGTTGTCGCCAGTGGTTGTCGGAAGGTGCACGTGCCCGTCGACCTGGGACCGGACCGCAGCGACGCACGGATGCACGCCAAGACCGTAGGATCCTACGCAGTGCCGTAGGGGACCGCACCGCCACTTCCCAGCAAATTAGGGACACTGTTGTTCCTGGGGTATCGGAGAGGACCATTCGCAACCGTCTCCATGAAGCTGGGCTACGGTCCCGCACACCGTTAGGCCGTCTTCCGCTCACGCCCCAACATCGTGCAGCCCGCCTCCAGTGGTGTCGCGACAGGCGTGAATGGAGGGACGAATGGAGACGTGTCGTTTTCAGCGATGAGAGTCGCTTCTGCCTTGGTGCCAATGATGGTCGTATGCGTGTTTGGCGCCGTGCAGGTGAGCGCCACAATCAGGACTGCATACGACCGAGGCACACAGGGCCAACACCCGGCATCATGGTGTGGGGAGCGATCTCTCCTACACTGGCCGTACACCACTGGTGATCGTCGAGGGGACACTGAATAGTGCACGGTACATCCAAACCGTCATCAAACCCATCGTTCTACCATTCCTAGACCAGCAAGGGAACTTGCTGTTCCAACAGGACAATGCACGTCCACATGTATCTCGTGCCACCCAATGTACTCTAGAAGGTGTAAGTCAACTACCCTGGCCAGCAAGATCTCTGGATCTGTCCCCCATTGAGCATGTTTGGGACTGGATGAAGCGTCATTTCACGCGGTCTGCACGTCCAGCACGAACGCTGGTCCAACTGAGGCGCCAGGTGGAAATGGCATGGCAAGCCGTTCCACAGGACTACATCCAGCATCTCTACGATCGTCTCCATGGGAGAATAGCAGCCTGCATTGCTGCGAAAGGTGGATATACACTGTACTAGTGCCGACATTGTGCATGCTCTGTTGCCTGTCTCTATGTGCCTGTGGTTCTGTCAGTGTGATCATGTGATGTATCTGACCCCAGGAATGTGTCAATAAAGTTTCCCCTTCCTGGGACAATGAATTCATGGTGTTCTTATTTCAATTTCCAGGAGTGTATATTAAGAACTATAAGGGACCCAAGACTGAACCTTGTGGGACACCATTCTTGATACCTCCCCAGTTAGAGAACTCTGTTGATTTTTGCAGACTATCTGTACTGTTAATTTCAACCTTCTGAAGTCTTCCAGTTAAGTATGAATTAAACCATTTGTGCACTGTCCCACTTGTATCACATTACTTAAGCTTATCTAGAAGAATTTCATGATTCACACAATCAAAAGCTGTTGAGAGATCACAAAATATCCCAATGGGTGATGTTTGGTTACTCAATGTATTTAATATTTGATCATTGAAAGCATATATAGCATTTTCTGTTGAAAAGCCTTTCTGAAAACCAAGTTGACACATTGTTAGTACTTCATTTTTACAAATATATGATGCTATTCTTGAATGTATTACTTTTTCAAGAGTTTTGGATAAAGCTGTGAGAAGTGAGACTGGGCAGTAGTTGTTAGCATCAGATCTATCCCCTTTTTATGCAATGGTTAACAGCAGTGTATTTCAGTCTACCTGGAAAAATGCCCTGTTTCAGTGAGCTACTACATATGTGGCTAAGAATCCCACTTTTTTGTTGGTAACACGCTTTTAGTACTCCATTGTAAATGCCATTAACTTTACTCAAAATTCAAAGTACTCTGAAGTACGTTACCTAGTTCCGAGTGAAAATCAAACAATGAAAAATCCAGGATGGAATGCAACTACCAGAGAAGGTAAGTTGCTACTCACCATATAGCGGAGATGCTGAGATGTGCGATAGGCACAACATAAAGATTCACACAATTATAGCTTTTGGCCATTAAGGCCTTTGTCAGCAGTAGACACACATACACACACGCACACACACACTCACGCAAATGCAACTTATACACACATCTGCAGTCTCAGAGAACTGAAACCACACTGCGAGCAGCAGCACCATTTCATGATTTCATGATGGGAATGGCGATTGGATGGGGTTAAGGAGGAGGCTGGGGTGGGGAGGGGGATGGATAGTATGGTGGGAGTGGCAGACAGTGAAGTGTTGCAGTTTAGATGGAGGGCAGGAGAGAAGATGCGGGGCAGGGGAATGAGACTGGGTGTGGTGGTGTAGTGACGACTGTGTAATGCTGGAATGGGAACAGGGAGGGGGCTGGATGGGTGGGAACAGTGACTAACGAAGGTTGAGGCCAGGGGGTTACGGGAAGTTAGGATGTATTGCAGGGAAAGTTCCCACCTGTGCAATTCAGAAAAGCTTGTTTTGTTGGGAAGGATCCATATGGCACAGGCTGTGAAGCAGTCATTGAGATGAGGGATATCATGTTTGGCAGTGTGTTCAGCAACAGGGTGATCCACTTGTTTTTTGGGCACAGTTTGTCGGTGGCCGTTCATGCGGACAGACAGCTTGTTGATTGTTATGCCTACTTAGAACACAGCACAGTGGTTGTAGCTTAGCTTGTAAATCACATGACTGCCTTTGATGGGATAGGTGATGTTAGTGACCGGACTGGAGTAGGTGGTGGTAGGAGGGTGTATGGGAAAGGTCTTGCATCTAGGTCTATTACAGGGGTATGAGCAATGAGGTAAGGTATTGGGAGCAGGGGTTGTGTAAGGATGGATGGGTATATTGTGTAGGTTCGGGGGACAGCAGAATACCATGGTAGGAGGGGTGGGAAGGATAGCGGGCAGGACATTTCTCATTTCAGGGCATGACGAGAGGTAAGCGAAACCCCTGGCGGAGAATGTAATTCAGTTGCTCCAGTCCCGGATGGTACTGAGTTATGAGAGGAATGCTCTTCTGTGGCCAGACTGTGGGACTTTGGGAGGTGGTGGGAGACTGGAAAGATAAGGCATGGGAGATTTGTTTTGTACAAGGATGGGAGGATAATTATGGTCAGTGAAGGCTTTAGTGAGACCCTCAGTATATTTTGAGAGGGACCGCTTGTCACTGCACATGCGATGACCACGGGTGGCTAGGCTGTACGGAAGGGACTTCATGATATGGAATGGGTGGCAGCTGTTGAAGTGGAGGTATTGCTGGTGATTATTAGGTTTGATATGGACAGAGGTACTGATGTAGCCATCTCTGAGGTGGAGGTCAACACTAGGAGGGTGGCTTGTTGGGTTGAGTAGGACCAGGCGAAGCAAGTGGGGGGAAAAGTTGTTGAGGTTCTGGAGGAAGGTGAATAAGGTGTCCTCACCTGCAATCCAGATAGCAAAGATGTCATCAATGAATCTGAAACAGGTGAGGGGTTTAGGATTCTGGGCTTTTAGGAAGGATTCCTCTAGATGACCCATGAATAGGTTAGCATAGGATGATGCCTTGTGAGTGCCCATAGCCATACCATGGATTTGTTTGTAGGTAATGCCTTCAAAGGAGAAGTATTGTGGGTGAGGATATAGTTGGTCATGGAGACTACGAAGGAGGTTGTTGGTTTGGAATCCATAGGGTGTCTGGAAAGGTAGTGTTCAATAGCAGAAAGCCCATGGGCATTAGGAATGTTAATGTACAGGAAGGTGGTATCAATTGTGATGAGCAGGGCACCGTGTGATAAAGGGACAGGAACTGTGGAAAGTTGGTCAAGGAAATGGTTGGTATCTTTTATATAGGAGGATAGGTTCCGGGCAATAGGTTGAAGGTGTTGGTCTACGAGAGCAGAGATTCTCTCAGTGAGGGCACAGTAACCGGCCCCAATGGGGTGTGCTGGGTGGTTGGGTTTATGAACTTTAGGAAGCATGTAGAAGGTGAGAGTGTGGGGAGTGGTAGGGGTAAGTAGAGAGATAGACTCTGGGGAGAGGTTCTGGGATGGGCCTAAGGACTTGAGTAGTGACTGGAGATCCCGCTGGATTACTCTTTTTGAGTGAATGTTATATGAATGGAATGATAGACATTTATATAGTAGTGTCAGAAAACAATGTAGCCAACATTTTTACCAAATCTTTGAGCAAAGATGAATTTTTAAAATTTTGAGAAATGTTGAACGTAACTTGATTGCAATTTAAGTTTAGGGAGGCTTGTTGGAATGTGGTACATTTATAACGAAAGCATGAAGAGGGATGTATGTTGTATTTGGCTTGTCATTAATTATTGTTCTTAACATTATAACATTATGCATATTACTTTGTAAATTATGTGCATAATATGTACATAAAGAAATCAGGATATGTAAAATCAATGAATTTTAAACACCAGTGTATTGCGTGAAAAAAATAAGGATGATTAACATTAACCAATTAGATTAAGTTTTATTATTTATCTTACAATTACAGTCATAACAGTACCTGAGTATGAATTGTCAAACAACTTTATTTTTCACGTATATGTCCAAGTTATTCTATTTGGTGACAAAAAACATTAATATTATTTCAGATATATCCTGAGGATGAAGCATGTCTAGTATTTTACAAGGTGAGAAAAAATGGGACATACCGATATATGACAAATGGTGAAAGTTGGACCTTGGTGGTTAATGTGACAATAAGGAGTTCAGAGAATCCAGACAAACAAAATAAACTATCTTCTGAGAATGAATAAGATCATAATCTTGTTTGCCATAAAGATATGAAAATTTCATTTTAAAAATGGGCAATTAAAATTTTTGTAATCAATTTAGTCTTTTTAGCAAGAAGATGCATAAATCACAAATAATTTCATTAATGTAAATTAGATGATACATAGATTTTTGTCATAGTTTCTCTTATATTAATGAGCTTGCAAATGTTAAAATTTGGACAGTCTCATCACAATATTTGTATGCATTTTGGTTCATCATTTTTTTGCTGATTTGTTAAGATACATTATGTAATTATTAACATTAACACAAGTTCTGCACTGCTCTGCTTATGTCCTGGCAGAGTCTTCTGCATAATTCTTATGTGTAAGACTGACAAGGGGCTGGGGGGCAGTGGCAGAGGGGTTTAACACCTAGGATAGGACATACTGAAATGCCCAATACCAGGACTAGGGACATTTTCCATTCTATAATCGCGTATTTTTCTTGCACATTTTGAGTACCTGTTGTTTTGCCTATTGGTATTTCCACTTCATTGAAGACTTTATTTTCACTTTTATGTCATGTTTACATTATTTTTGATCTCTTATCCATTTTATGCTGTAAAATTACTAGCATTATTGGCTTGTTAAACAGCAGCGTATTGAGACATTAATACTTATTTATGTCTGAAGATATGCTTACTACAGGATCAACAAACATGGGGCTATAAACACTGGTAACATGTTAGTGGTGGGATTTGTAAAGTAATTAAAATGTAATTAGAATATTATGCAAAGCCATTGTTTGAAAATCATCATTTAATTGAATTCATATGAACACGTTACAGAATCACAACTGCAATGATATTGAGAGATTTCTATTGATTCACACTATTATGAAAGATAAGAAACCTCTCATAAAACATAAACTATTGATTGTAATTTGATTAATGTGACATTGACAACAATGAAATGCAGTGTATATAACTGTTGTGAACTTATTCAATGTGATGAGGCAGTGACCATGCGGGTCAGTCTCTGGTGGGGTCAGTCTGGAGTTAGACTTTGCCAGATTTCAGTTAGTATGTAAAATTCTTTGCAAAATGTAATGTATTTTACTGGTCTTAATTAATATAGTGGAAACGAACTTCAAAGTTTTTTCTTCCTCATTTCAATAATTAGAGTGCTATCTTTTTTTTCATTCACACACAATGAATTCAGTTATAAAATTATATTACAGCGGAGCAAGATCAGCAACAATCACCCCCATAATATGAGGACAACTTGAAGTAAGTTACATTTTACTACAGACAGTTATAATATTGAGCAATATCTTTCAGAAAGCGTTTAAATTGAATGACAGAAAGAGTTTGCTATCTTTTAATTGAAATTGTAGTAGAATTGTTATTGTGCGTGGACTGACATCATTCCAAGAACTGAGGAAAGGAAATGGTCAAGTATGTGCCACTCATCATGAAGCTTGCCAAGCATTAAATCTTCACAAAAACAATTCACACTGGGACACTTCACTTGTTGATGCATTGAACACTGCTCAACCACAGTAGCTATGCACATTACTTGCAACCATATTGACAATATGCTTCCCATACAATTCAAAAGATCTTTGGAAAAAGACTACATGACTGAAGATATTCTACAACATCTGCAGGCTACAAATCAAAATCTGGACATTCAGTCTACACTAGGTGGGTATAACATATGTTTGGCAATCGCTAACAAAGCACTGCTAGAATTGAGAATGGCTGTGCTGAATTGCTCTACAAATGACCTTTTCAATTGTGATTTGAAGTAAGAAACACACTTTGATGTTGACGGACTGGGTACACTTGTTCAAATCAATCTTCTGAAACTGGTTCCTGAACAATGACAATGTCAGAATTATGCGTGCTATTATGAGCTAATATTACAGATTTTATTTCTGCCCACAGATACAGTCAAAACTTTTCTCATTTCACATATTTTGGAAATCATACACGCATGAAAAAATATTGCACTGGCAATCACATCATCTGGAATGTTTTTGAATGGTGGCCAAACAGTGCATTCAGCACTGAAACTACCATTGAATATACAATGTAGAGACATCAACATGCAGTACCAACAAAAATTCTGGAATGGGTAAAGTATACCAATCATGTCAACTCACTATATAGAACAAATCTCCTATGGCATGCAGAAAAGCATTAGAAGTACTTCATCATACACTCAAAGCTTTGAGAGGAGTTGAATAGCTCTTCAGTGGCACACTCATTTTATTGTCTGGTGATATTCAACAAATTCTACCAGTCATACTGCATTCAACAGTCACTGACAAACTTGATGTATGTCTCAAATCATCAGTTTTATAGCAACATCTACAGAAATTTATTTTGAAGACAAACGTGTGTACAACTACAACATGATGCATCCACTGCACATTTCACAATACAATTGTTGGATACTAGGAATGGGAAAATGTGTCAAAGAATCACATTCCCAACACATTGCTGTAAAATCGTAGCAACCACAGACAAACTGAGTCACAAAGTTTTCCCAAATATTATACAGGACTGTAAAAATCATCAGTGCCTCATTGTACAAGCTCTATTAGTGGTCAAAAACAATGATGCCAATGCTGTAAACTTCAGAAAGCAAAACAAAGTGACAACATATCAGCCCATCGATATTGTCATGAATCGAGATGATGTGTCAGTTATCCGATTGAAGTCTTGAATTAACTTGATTTGTAAGGCACATTGGTGCATGTTTTAACACTGAAAATTGGCGTGCATATCATTCTTCTCTGAAACATAAATCCACCACAACTTTGTAATGGTACCAGGTATTCAGTGAAAAAGGTGATGAACAATATCACTGAAGTTACAATTTTAAACAGAAAATTTACAGGAAAAGATGTATTGTCACCACACAACCCAATGATTCTGACCTATATGCTACTGGAATTCTAATGTTTGCAGTTTCTGGTTCAATCTGCATTTGTAGTGACCATCAACAGAACACAAGGGCAACTGCTACAAGTATGTGGACAACATATGGCAAATCCAAGCTTCTTGCATGGACAATTGTACGTGGCCCACTCACTCGGAAAACCAGCTTTATTTGTATAGTCACCTGACAGAAAAGTAAAAAAAAAATTATGTATTCAAAATCACTTCAGTAAACAGAATTTAAGCATAGGCAAAACTTTTCTCATTTCACTTATTTTGGAAATCATGGAAAAATATTACACTGACAATTGAATTTAAGGAAAGACACTTTCTTTGAGTGGCACTTCAACACATGTCAGGTACTTGTTAGTATTTCATGAAGTTCAGTCATCTTAGTGTATTGTACTTAAATAAAATGAACATATTCGACTCATTTCTGCATCCTTTCAGTGGGATTTATAGAACTTGTTAAATATCTTGCAAAAAATGTAATGAGAACTCCATTAATTGATTGTGTTGTATTATAGTTTTTTTATTAAAGTGCAAATTCCTGTTATTACTACAGTCAGTAGGAAGAAACAATGAGAAAAACTTTCTACAACCTGACAGCAGAAAAAAATCATACAAGTTAGCACATTCAGAATGATAATAATCAATGAAATGTAAACATTAATTATGTCCAGCTTAAGTGTAATGTCATAGCTGTATTAGGGTGTCATGACTGGCTGCATTCTTCTTTGATAATTACAGGTTTTTGCTCCAAAGTGAGACATCAAGCAGAAAATCTTTTGTGGAAACTGGCACTAAATGACAGATGACAAACAAACCATAAAATATCAGTTTAGAAGATAACTGGCTTTTAGAGACTAGTAAAAGTTTCATATATTTCCGTAAGGGCAGTGTGAAAAGTTTGTTAAGACAACTGAAAACAGTGTGGTCAACTTATCATTAATTTTTTAAGTTTCATACAGTACTTTTTCTCCTTTCCACATACTGTTATTATTGTAATCTTTTGTTCATCTAACAATGTTGATATGGTTTGTATTAAAATCATATTAAAGCCAGAAAGTAGATTTGCATAATAACAAGGCAAAAAATAAAGCAATGTTTTAAATTTTGTTCATGAAAAATGGTTTCTTCATATACAATTAGAACATACATTAAGTAAGTTTGTACATTTGAGAAATATGAGCTGCATCTGTCTGAGAAGTATTGAAATGCATCAAAAAATAGAATTAAAACAGTACATGGAGACAGGACAAAGAACAAAATGAAAAATATAATGTAGTTTGACTCCAAACAATTAGTGGGAAAAGAAAATCATTCCCATTTAGACAACAACAACAAAGGGTGTCATGCCAAAACAGTTAAATGACAGGCTGATCAGCTGGATGATCTTCCACCATATACTCATATGTTCATCTATATTTTCAGCATGCTAAGCACCTCATCATCTACCAATGAAACTCTTTTGTACCACTGTTAGTTTATTTAGACAGCAATTGCTGTCAACTAGATGACTGATGTATATTTGAAAATAAAATGAAGAGTCATATACTACAAGTAGTTCTCTAATACCACAAAAGACAGTGAAGTTATCACTGTTACATAAAATGACTTACTTCATTTGTAAAACTTGCAGATCCCATCGCAGATACATATTTAAAAGTAACATGGTTTCCTTTTTTTAAAAGTTGGCATATTGCTCAAAAATATTACTGGTGAGTATTCTCACAGCTCACACTGTTAGCAAGGAGAATAACCATTATGGCATGCCACACATGTTTAAATCATGGTGAATATTCAAGACTGCATTATCAATAAAGGAAAAATAATTAAGTTATATGGATATAATTACAGAAACACCTTTCAAAGATTTCTTTATGAGCCAAATCAATTATTGTTACACCGAATTTTTTTTCTGAAATATGCAACCTATTGAACTAAAATATTTAGTCTGCATCTTGTAGTCACACAAAACAATTTTGAAGAGTCACACAGATTCTCATGACTTCGGTTGGGGAAGAAAACGCAATTTATAGAAAAGCAAGAGTGTCAACTGACTGTATATGACTTTTACATTTTTGTTCACCTTCTTTTTGTATTTTTCATAATTATTCATTCATACTCATGGTTATTCTTCTACAGTCTTTCCCAACTTCTTCTTGAAGAGTAGATTTCTGCTGCCTTACTTTTCCCTTTTACACTCATGCTACTACATCAGTTTCTAAAACGCAATCCTTAAATATCTACTTAGACTTCCATAATGGTAAGGTCACCCATGTACACATCAACTTCACACTGAAGGTGGATCTTGATCAATTTTGGTGTACTTTTCAGTGCTAGTTGTGGCAGCTTTCTGCATTAGTCAATAATTTTGGAGTATTTGTACTCTGTTTCATTCCAAGAGTTGATTTTTGTTTTATGGGAAAAGTAATTTTACAGAACCAGTACACCAAGTTTATAATTTAATTTACAAGTTTTGCTCTTTGAGATCTATGGTCAGGAAAATTACATCAGAAAAAAGAAAGAACTCAATATATGTTTTAAGTTCTAGCATACCGTGCCCCATTCACTAATGTATGTACATAATTTGTCTTCATATATAGGTCACATTTCAATATATTCAATTTTTCTCTGAAAATTATTTGCACAGTACAACTTAATTATCAATACAATCTTTACAATAACATTACTTTGTTATTAATAATAAAAAAACTATTTTATACAAAAGTAATAATCGTGACTATTGCGGCATCTTCTTACTATTTATGCATAATTATGAGACTGTATCATTAAGCTCATAAATTTTAAATAAAAAACAATTTAA
Organism: Schistocerca americana; assembly: GCF_021461395.2. Taxonomy (NCBI): domain Eukaryota; kingdom Metazoa; phylum Arthropoda; class Insecta; order Orthoptera; family Acrididae; genus Schistocerca; species Schistocerca americana. The sequence goes on from NC_060124.1 coordinate 142,782,708, forward strand.
ACAAATTCATATACAGTTTCAATGTTTGTTTTAAAATTCAAGTTCCATAGTTACTAGCCTTTAATGGCTGTAATAAGTTCAATCACAGAAATGTATCAATATTAACACTGACACACATCATAAGAAGCCCATGTCCAAAGCATTGTACAGTGCTGCTGTGTCACTGTGACTCGTGATGCGCCAGAATGGGAAGTTCAACTGAAAAGAAGCATGCATTAGTAAGGGGAAAAAACATTTAATTTCACAAGTACACCAAACGAAGATATGTATTTTTTGGATTATAATCAAGTTGGCAGTTTCATTTTTGTACACAGTATTGTGATTTCAATTGATGGCCTAAAGAAGAGAGTAGATTAGTTTGAAATCTGAAAACATTTATTCAATAAATGATACATAGAAAACCTCAAGATATAAGTGACTTTATTAGATTGTACCGTCGAAGTATAAAAAGCTGGGCTCCTTAAAGAAGGAAACATAAACACATAATGAAACATAGAAATAATTGAAATGGAGATAGGTGAGAATTTTGAGAAAAGGCTTGGATGAATTGGACTTGTGAAATGAAGGGGTCAAATGGAGGCAATGGGTAATCAAACTGCAGTGAATGTAGTTTGACCAAAGAAATGTGAAACAACAAAGACTGAAGTAAACTGCAGAAGTAGGGATATTTAATCACAGCAATCAATCTGCAGTTTGATAATAGAAAATTATGATAATGATATGATCTGTAACTGCCTCAGACAACTGAAAAATAAAGGTGAGGTGGGACTAAGTGAACAGTAATTTAAATTTAATAATATACAAAACTGACACCTTCTCTAAACGAGAAAGCTATAATTAGTGACATATTTCTTTTCCATTTCCATCACTATACAGAATGCACCAGCCATCCCTTCATATCTGATTTTATGCAGAACAAATATTGGCTCCTCTTTTCAGACACCATGAGCATCTTTATGTGCATAAGGAAAGCAGAAATTGATAGTATCACTTTTAAATGAATACTGAAAATAGAGCATTCTCATAAAATGGTCACTAACTTAAATAACTGTAAAGAACACATACAGGAAGTGAGCACAAATACTAGGAAAAGGTACTGCATTAGAGGGATCTGGTTGCTGGAGGCCTAACTCTGCAGCAGCTCACATTTCAGGAACCAAGTCAAAGATAGTGTAGTGGAAATAGCTTGAAAATAATGAGGTTTCTATATTGTAGTGTAGTGGAAAGAGCTTGAGAATAATGATGTTTCTATACTTTATAAGTCCTGTCCTTTTTTCCTTTTCTGTTATTCCCACATATTATCATGGCTGTGCCAAGATTGCATATTTTTTTTCCAAATACTGCTTTGTTTATCATGTCAGAGGAAGAATCTATTGCTGGCCGCGGTTCTAGGCGCTCAGTCTGGAACCGCGGGACAGCTACGGTCGCAGGTTCGAATCCTGCCTCGGGCATGGATGTGTGTGATGTCCTTAGGTTAGTTAGGTTTAATTAGTTCTAAGTTCTAGGCGACTGATGACCTCAGAAGTTAAGTCGCATAGTGCTCAGAGCCATTGAAGAATGTATTAAAGTAAGCATGGTGATGATTTTGGAAGACCACTGAGTCAAGATGAAACTACATCCTGCTGTGGTCCAGCAATGGCATATGTTTTAGAAAAAGTGGATGTTTATCTTTGAGAAACTACAAATAATTCAGTTAGATGACTGTCAAAGAGATTGGGTCCAGTGAAATGATCATACATGATTTAACAGCATTTGTTCATACCCCACTCTCTCTTAAATGCTGTCTGATGCATCCAATGGGGATTATTCACACTTCAATAATGCATTTTGTGGCAATTAAATGGCCCTATGTAAATACTGTTAAAAACATTATGCTGAATCCATTGACAAACACTATCCATATGTACGAATTTGCAGTCACATACTGTTATCATTCTAATTTGGTATGCATCACCATTCTGTTCTGATGGGACATGCTTTCCCTTTTCTTCTGATTAAAAACTAAGGCTACAGGCACAAGACTTTAACTTGCCTATGGATATCCTGGAAACTTTCTCAGTACTGATGCATTCAGTGCAACTGAGGCTTGATGTGGACTAATGTGTTTCCAATTCATAATTACTCTTGGTCTGTGTATGCACCATTTGTTGTAACGTATGTATTATTCATACTTGCTATTATTCCATACATTTATACAGGTTTCCAAAAGTCCTGCTCTCTTATAACAGGAAAATACATATCATTATATTATCTCAGGATAGGATGAGGGATCAGTGGTTGGCAGAAATCTATGAAAAACTTCAGGTTAGATAAAATGAGAGTGGAAAAATAACAGCAGTCTGAACAACAGTAGCTTCTTTGTGTAATGTGTCTGTATGCAGACATGTACCATCTTTACTACACCCTTTTAGATGGATAGAAATACTTTTCATTCCATAGATTCACAGTGAGGAGATCCTTAAGGATGTAGTACAACTGGTATTTGTAATGTGGAGTTTTAATTATGCTCTTTTCACCAGTATTAAATTATTTGTGTTACATAGAAAGACATAGCACTCTGATATAGGTCAGTAATATTTTCAGATAAATATAAGAGTGGTAAATAATATTATCGCAGTGGAATTCTCCACTCAAAGTCTTTGTGTCAACATATTAGGTTTCTGCCTACGTCAAGTGGGTGCTAATCATATGTATATTTGAGAAAGATATACAACATTTCACAGTTACCTGTTTTGCTGCAGCTTCCTCATCTGTCCCATCACCAACTACAACATATGTACATTTTCTGCCATATCGGGAGACTATGCGCTCAAAGCAGCTCTCTTTGCCTAAAATAATGTTGAATTACATAAATAGCAATCAGATTCAGACAGGAGAGAAGTAAATACATCAGCCATAACATTTAACAACTATTTTATGAGTTTACTATTACCTATTTTTGTAGCTGAATAAATGTTCTCAATAGGAAAAATTCCACCCAGACCGAAAAGCAGTACTTTTGCCAGTGCTGGCACGAGCTGCGTTGTCGTCACCAACACATTCACACAGTTGGGCCTAGAAATTAAATTAAAAACAATGAACCACTGAATAAATACTCCATGGGTTATCTCACACAAAAACATGAAGGCCTCGGGACATATAAATGTATGAGATGCTAACTATGACACAAAACACTTCTTGATTAACTCTTCTTGTCATTTTGTTCTATTAACTAGCAGCAATTTACATTGTTCTGAATGGCATTTATGCACTAGTTTTTTAATTATAAGAAAATTAGTTGACAAAAGTTGAGCTATAATTTGCAGATAAATGGTGTTCATTACTAAGAGTCAGAAATAAATTGCATGTTTGCTTAATGTTTACCAAAGGAGGAAAGAGATGTGAATAGTTAGTAACATGTAAGTTCTACCTAATAACACTACTATGATCACTGCAGAAGGCACATCTATGCAACATATCTCTTTCCTGAGTCACTACTTTAACATGTATAGGTATTCTTTGCATACAGGGCAACCCAGAACTCACCAATAAAATTTCAAAAGTTATTCAGGGTTATTTTCTGAGTATTGGTATGATAACATGCCACAATAGTGCACAACTTTATATATATTTGTTCTCAGTCATGTAAGGCTAAGGGCACATGTAAGATATATGGAATATTTGTCATCAAAGCTTTTTGATTATCCTGCAGCCAAAGCCAATAATGGCATCCAGGCCAAAACTGTAAAATCAAAAAATTTAACAGTGGCAGATGGTGTGGAATTATGTTGCAATGCATTAGAGTACACATATATATGTGCATATGTGCATCCTGCCCGCCCTCTGCCACTCCCCCCTCTCCCCCTGCCCCCCCCCCCCAAACACACACACACACACACACACACACACACACACACACACTGCTTTGTTATTTAACCACAGCCTTGTTGTTATTATTTTTAATTTTAACAGTGCTAAATCTGGGATGAAATAACATCAGTATTAGACTGATAGATTGCTACTAATTACATTGAGGAGGCACTGAATGGCAGACAGGTGCACTGAAAAACTGTTGTTATTTCATCTCAGATTTTCCATTGTTAAACTTGGAAATCATACATTTCCTTCAGCTGCCTATTTGCAGATCATGGCATCTACGACATTGTTGGGTTTATAGCCATTTAGACTGCACCACGTATCAAATCTCTGATAAGGAACTATGCCTGACAGCCCCAGACCAAAGATTAAATTTAAGTATTCATCACGTTCTTTCCTTTGTCTTTGTGTGTGTGTGTGTGTGTATGTGTGTGTGTGTGAGAGAGAGAGAGAGAGAGAGAGAGAGAGAGAGAGAGAGAAGCTGTTCACTTTCACACTAATGTGCTGCATAGTTGTCTCATTCAGAAACTGGATACCTCATTCATTTAATAAATTCATAACATGGTGTTTTCTTGCATGAAAATATGTCACAGGATACCACCACAGTTATGAGAAACCAGATTTTTTATCTAAATATTAGTACAGCATAGCTGTAAAAATGAAAAAAAAGAGTTCTCACTGGCAAAACAGGTGGTTAATTGTGTAAAAAATGAAAATCCAGTTCAGAAAACTTTGATTTTTATAGACAGGTGGGCTGGCCAGTATTTATAGTCAGGAGGAACAATTTCTTCTTACTGCCATAGAAACATGTAGAAACACATAATAGTACTTTCAGTTTCTGGAAACCCAGGCTCATTCTTCACACATAACCTGGGTGCATTCTATTTAGCAATATAGATGGCACCAGCTTCACATGTACACTGAAGAAAGAATTCCTGTGTTAAAATCCACAAGTGTCAGCTACCTCTTACAAGGGAACCTCCCCATCGCACCCCCCTCAGATTTAGTTATAAGTTGGCACAGTGGATAGGCCTTGGAAAACTGAACACAGATCAATCGAGAAAGCAGGAAGAAGTTGTGTGGAACTGTGAAAAAAATTAGTAAAATATACAAACTGAGTAGTCCATGCGAAGATAGGCAACATCAAGGACACTGGGAGTCAAGGAGCGCCTTGGTCCTGTGGTTAGCGAGAGCAGCTACGGAACGAGAGGTCCTAGGTTCAAGTCTTCCCTCGAGTGAAAAGTTTAATTTTTTATTTTCAGTTTATGTGACAAATTCTTATGTTTTCATCGCTTTTTTGGGAGTGATTATCACATCCACAAGAAAACCTAAATCCAGCAAGGTAGAAGAATCTTTTTACCCTTTCGCTAAGTGTACAAGTTAGGTGGGTCAACGACATATTCCTGTCATGTGACGCACATGCCGTTACCAGTGTCATATAGAATATATCAGACGTGTTTTCCCGTGGAGGAATCGGTTGACCTATGACGTTGCGATCAAATGTTTTCGGTTCCCATTGGAGAGGCACGTCCTTTCATCTACTAATCGCACGGTTTTGAGGTTCGGTCGCAAAACACAGACACTAAACTTATTGCAGTGAACAGAGACGTCAATGAACGAACGGACAGATCATAACTTGGTGAAAATAAAGAAAGTAAAATTTGCAGTTGAGGGATGACTTGAACCAAGGACCTCTCGTTCTGCAGATACTCATGCTAACTGCGGGACCACGGTGCTCCTGAGCTCACATTCTCCTTGATGTTGCCTATCTTGCATATGGACTACTCAATTTGTATATTTTATTAATTTTTTTCACGGTTCCACACAACTTCTTCCCGTTTTCTCGATTGATCTGTGTTCAGTTTTACAAGGCGTATCCACTGTCCCAACTTCTCACTACATCTGAGGGGGGTGCGATGGGGAGGTTCCCTTGTTAGATACATGCGTTATTATCTGAAATTTCAGTTTGTCGAATTCCTTCCTTAATACATCAACTTACTGTGGTGTCACCTCATAAGTTCAAAGCAATGTGAATTCATTCACTGCAGAGAAGGCATTAAGTGCTGTAACAACATTATCTTATAGGAACAGGCCTTACCACTATTGAACACTACTTTTCCCAATGCCCGACAGATTCCAAACCAAAAGCCTCCTTCCTAGTCACTACTCCTTTGAAGGCATTACCTACAAACAAACCTGGGGTACGGCTATAGGCACCCACATGGCACCATTCTATGCCAACTTATTCATGGGCCATCTAGAGGAATCCTGCCCAAACACCCAGAGTCCTAAACCCTTCACCTGGTTCATATTCACTGATGACATCTTTGCAATTGGGATCGAGGCTGAGGACACCTATCCACATTCCTCCAGAACCTCAGAAATTTCTCCCCCATTTGCTTCACCTGGTCCTACTCAACCCAACAAGGCACCTTCCTAGGTGTTGATCTCCACCTCGAAGATGGCTACATCACTATCTCCAGCCATATCAAACCTGCTAACCACAAGCAATACCTCTACTTTGACAGTTGCCACCCATTCCATACCAAGAAGTCCCTTCCGTATAGCCTAGCTACCCATGGTCATCACATCTGTAGTGACGAGCAGTCCCTCTCAGAATGTACTGAGGGTCTTCAAAAACCGTAATTTTCCTCCCAAAATTATACAAAAACAAATCTCCTGTGTTTTATGTGGTGTCACCGCCAGACACCACACTTGCTAGGTGGTAGCTTTAAATCGGCCGCGGTCCATTAGTACATGTCGGACCCGCGTGTCGCCACTGTGTGATCGCAGACCGAGCGCCACCACAAGGCAGGTCTCGAGAGACGGACTAGCACTCGCCCCAGTTGTACGGACGACGTAGCTAGCGACTATACTGACGAAGCCTCGCTCCTTTGCTGAGCCGATAGTTAGAATAGCCTTCAGCTAAGTCAATGGCTACGACCTAGCAAGGCGCCATTAGTAACATTGCATGTATCAGATGTACCAAAAGGATGGATTAAAGTTAAGTATTCCAGAAGCTATGTACTTTTCTTTATAGCATTCATTACGTATCCTGTTTCAGACCTCACGCCATCCTGCTTTAGCTTAGCGCGTGCCATGTGATAGTGAAATTATTTCCCCGACGTGACGTAGCAGCTCTGTCCTACGAAAAAATTTTGTCTGCTTTAGATGCCTATTTCAAGGAAACAGTTAATGTAGTTGCAAAGAGGTATACTTTCTTTCGTACAAAACGTACGGCCGGTCAAACTAATAGGGAGTGGGTTGCAACATTGCAAGGCCTTACAAGGGATTGTGCTTTTGAGTGTGAATGTGGACTCCCTTATTCAGATACTATGGTACGTGATGCAATAGCACAGAACGTTTCTGATGTTCGCATACGGGAATAGATTTTGAAACTAGTCAATCCCTCCCTTCAACAAGTGATAGACATATTGGATAGACAAGACACGCTTGACTTTGCTCAGGAATCGTTTGCAACTTCGCCAGCCGTGTGTAACATTAACCGGCCCGCCGGGTGCGCTGCACGGACAGGTAAACTGCCCTCGCGCACGTCCACGCAGCTGCCGCCACGCTCTAAACCAGGTGTGCCGCGCCAGCATACAAATGCAGTGAAATCATGCCCGCGGTGTGCTACTAGGCATTCGCGTGAAAATTGCCCGTCACGCCAAGCTATTTGCTTTTTCTGTAATAAGAAAGGACATGTTCAAAGTGTTTGCCAGAAAAAGCTCAGATCAGACGATCACAACCATTCCAGGCCCTTTGCTTCGCGCCGGAATCGAACCAAGAATACTCAGGCTCATGAACCTTCGCCCATGGACATTCATGTAGTTAATTCCACTTCGTCCAGTGCCACTGTCTCTAACAGTGACTGTGTTCATCCCACACAAAGTGTGCGTCGACGTCGCCGGAAATCACGTCAATTAGCAAGTGATGCTGTACTTGTATCAGTTCAAATTGCACGAGACAGTCGCTCTTGTCATCAGCAGGCCAATAAACTTTTTGTAGATTTTGACTTTAATGGCAAGATCATACCATTCCAGCTCGATACCGGAGCTGCAGTTTCATTGCTCAATCATGACACGTACAAACAACTGGACAAACCTCCGTTGCGTGCCGCGCATGTTAAGTTACATAGTTATTCAGGACAGCATATCCCTGTGTTAGGACAGTGCACTCTTCTTGCAACATACAAGGGACAAACAAAACTTGTGTCATTTTACGTTCTTCGTTCTTCTACTGCAGTGAACTTGTTTGGTTTAGATTTATTTCAATTGTGTAACTTGTCTATTGTAAATCAGGTCCTATCAGTGAACCTGACTGTGCCTTCCGCCAGTGTTTCTCGGCTATGTGAAGAATTTGCAGACATTTTTGCACCGGGCTTAGGTTGCGCTCAGAACTATGAAGCACATTTGGAACTGAAAGTCAACGCGCAACCGAAATTTTTCAGAGCGCGCAATGTTCCTCACGCATTGCGTGATGAGGTCGCAAGAACATTACACGATTTAGAATCACAAGGTGTGATTGAATGTGCGCAATGCCTCTTCTCTTTCAGCTCCGCTTCATCGCTTACGACATACAGGTGTTCCGTTCGTCTGGACGACGGAATGCGAACGGGCCTTTCGCCAGTTGAAATCGGCGTTGCTTTCAAATACTTGCCTTACGCCATTCGATCCCCAGAAACCCCTTTTGTTGATGGTAGATGCATCGGATTTCGGGATCGGTGCTGTGCTTGCGCACAGAGATGGGTCGCATGATCGCCCTATTGCCTTTGCGTCCAAATTGCTCTCGTCTGCGCAAAGAAATTATTCACAGATAGAGAAAGAAGCTTTGGCTCTCGTGTTTGGTGTTACTAAGTTCCATGATTTCTTGTATGGTCGTCACTTTACCATCATCACAGACCACAAACCTTTGACGTCGCTTTTTCATCCGAACAAGCCTGTACCTCCGCGTACAGTGCAGAAATTCATTCGCTGGTCTATTTTCCTCTCGCAGTACCGCTACGATATCTTGTATCGGTCCACTGCTAAGCACGGAAACGCCGATGCGTTGTCCCGTTTGCCTGTTGCTGAGGATAGAGCATTCGATTCTTCCAAACTTGCTTGCATGTTCATTAATTCGGAAACCGATGCAGTGGTCGAATCGTTTCCGATTGATTTTCGTCGTGTAGCTACAGCCACAGCTGCTGACCCGGTCCTTGCTACCATTTTGCGTTTTGTTGCTACACAATGGCCTTTGTCAAAGTCTCGGATCGAGGATCCGTTGGTTCGCCGATTTGTGGGGGAGGAATGTGGTGTCACTGCCAGACACCACACTTGCTAGGTGGTAGCTTTAAATCGGCCGCGGTCCATTAGTACATGTCGGACCCGCGTGTCGCCACTGTGTGATCGCAGACCGAGCGCCACCACAAGGCAGGTCTCGAGAGACGGACTAGCACTCGCCCCAGTTGTACGGACGACGTAGCTAGCGACTATACTGACGAAGCCTTGCTCCTTTGCCGAGCCGATAGTTAGAATAGCCTTCAGCTAAGTCAATGGCTACGACCTAGCAAGGCGCCATTAGTAACATTGCATGTATCTAAAGAGCCTCACTTGTATCGCCACAATCTCCAGATGTACCAAAAGGATGGATTAAAGTTAAGTATTCCAGAAGCTATGTACTTTTCTTTATAGCATTCATTACGTATCCTGTTTCAGACCTCACGCCATCCTGCTTTAGCTTAGCACGTGCCTTTCGGCTTCCTCTCATTGTGTCTAGGCTGTCTTGTCTAGACACAACATTTTATCTTTCCAGTCTCCCACCATCTCACAAAGTTCAACTGTCCAGCCACAGAGAAGCACTCCCCTCATAACTCAATATCACCCAGGACTGGAACATCTGAATTACATTCTCTGCCAGGGTTTTAACTACCTATCATCATGCCCTGAAATGAGAAATGTCCTGTCCACTATCTTTCTCACCCCTCCCACAATGGTATTCTGCTGTCCACCAAACCTATACAATATACTCATTTGTCCCTACACAGCCCTGCTCCCAACCTCTTACCTCATGGCTCATACCCCTGTAATAGACCTAGATGCAAGACCTGTCCTATACATCCTCCCAACACCACCTACTCTTGCCTGGTCACAAACATCACTTATCCCATCAAATTCAGGGCTATATGTGAGACCAGTTGTGATCTACAAGCTAAGCTGCAACCACTGTGATGCATTCTATGTGGCCGTGACAACCAACAAGCTGTCTGTCCGCATAAATGGCCACCAACAAACTGTGAGCAAGAAACAAGTGGACCACCCTGTTGTTGAGCACACTGCCAAACATGACAGCCTTCATTTCAATGACTGTTTCACAGCCAGTGCCATATGGATCCTTGCCACCAATACCAGCTTTTCTGAATTGCGCAGGTGAGAGCTTCCCCTGCAATATATCCTACGTTCCCGTAACCCTGCTGGCCTCAACCTTCGTTAGTCATTGTCCTCTCCCAGCCAGCCCCTTACCTGTTCCCATTCCAGCACTACACAGCCCTCATTCGTCCCTCACACCCAGTCTTTCTACTTCTCTCCTATCCCCTCCCCACCTACATCTCCGATGCCCTTCGCCTAACCTCCCGACTACACATAGCTGCCATACTATTTTTCCACATCCTCCCTGCGCACTCCCCAACAGCAGGTCACTGTCTGCTGCCCCTACCCTACTATCCCTCCCACTCCCCACCCCAGCCTCTTCCTTAGCCCCACCCAGTTGCCACTCCCATCATGCACTGGTGCTTCTGCTCGCAGTGTGGCCTCAGTTGCTCGAGACTGCAGTCATGTGAGTGTGAGTTGCATTTGCGTGAGTGTGTATGTGTGTGTTTGTCATCTAATTTTGATGAAGGCCTTACTGGCTGAAAGCTATACTTGTGACAGACTTTTTGTTGTGGCTATCTATGACTCTGCATCTCCACTATATGGTGAGTAGCAACTATCCTTTTCACAGTATAGGAATAGAATTAACCATTATAAGCTTAATTCCTGCTACTTACCGTGAATTAATTAATGTCAGACATTTGTTGGCTAATGTTAACCAGTTGTCTGTTATGGTTTCAATTTCAGCTCTAAGTTGCAACCATTGTTCACGCTTTGCTGGCCCGAGAAGACCTAAGGAAAAGAAATTCACATACATGAATATGGGAAAGAATAGTTGCAATTTTCAGTAAAGACATTAGAAAGTGTTGGGTAAATAATATCTCAAGTAATAATATGCCACTGCAAAGTAATAAATAATGGAAGGTATAAAAGTAAGAGTTCATCATATAACTGAGGTGTTGAGTGGCTAACATGTGCATAAACAAGACTGGGAACATTGCTAAGCTTTTTGATGATGTCTTCCTTCAGACCTAAGTAGTAAAATAACTCTCAGCTCTGTGGTGAGTGGTAACTCTTACTCTTTCAATTTATTCAAGTAAGAATATAATATATGCAATGTCAGTGTGCATTCAACTTTGCACTTCATTAGAAAGGGTAACTGAAGTCACACAGATTGCATTAGGGAAATACAGGGACCATCTTGTAATTTTTTATTATTATTATATATTTCACTGTTAGATTACACAAGTGATGTCATTATTGATTTCAACTTATTACCAAGTTAGCATTAAATGATCAATTTAAGTAAATACTAGCAAACTAAATCACACATCCAGTTAGCTTCTATGTACAAAACCATATATACACTAGACTCTCGCCATTCCTGGCACATATAGGTGCTGGATTAGCAGAAGTGCCAGATTATTGAGTGTCTGAAATTTATGTTATTCATTTATCTGTTTTTTTATTTATTTTGAAAGCACAGGGGATATGGTGTACTGTACTTTATTAAACTGAAGCATACAATTTTAAAACACAGAGGATATACTTTATTAAATCCAAAAATACATTAATTTTCAAAGAAAACTTAGTCCTTGACTGTATACTGTACATAACTATACAGCAGTATCACTCACTATGAAACATGTTCCTAATTTATAACAGTCACAATGATGATACGTGATGGTGACATGCTTTACAAGCGTTACATCGGTACTGCACGTATCTGGTTGTTGCATAATGTACTCCAGGAAGACTTTGGCACCTTCAGTGCAAGCAGTGTGAGAAATCTTCATGCTCTCTCCTCCTGCATTTTCTTCTTCATCACTTTTATCATTACTTTCTTGCACGCTTTTGATTATTTCTTCATCTGTTAAAGTTTGGTCTCTATCACAGTTTTCCTCATTCAGCTACTTAGTAACATCTTCATCATCAATTTTGTCTCCTCCTGGAAGGTTGTGGAACATGTCAGTGTACAAAGTAATTGATAATTCGGAATTGACTGGCTCATTGCTGTCACTCACTACTGGATTCAACTCGGCGTCAATGGATGGCCACAATTTTCTCCAGCTCTTCATTATGGTAGCACTCTCCACTTTATCCCATGCTTTGGCTGCTTGGAAAACAACATCACATATGTTAATTGCTTTCCATGCCTTCAGCATAGTCTGAATAGAGTCATTTTCACTTTCATTCAGCAAGGAGATGAGCTCTTTTCTCACTGCTGGTACAAATGTTTCATGGAACCACCAAAAGAATATTTGTCTGTCCATCCACGTTTTCTTCTAAGCACAATACTGCACTGGTAGAGTATTTATGTCAGCATGTTGAAAACAATGTGGATTTTGGAATTTTCCAGTCACCGTAAGTGGTAGTTTATGACTTCCATTTGCATTACAACATGCCGTTAATGTTACATGCTGTTTCTGTTGCTTATAACCATGAGCTTCCTTCTCATTCTTGGCAGCTCATGTTTTTGAAGGAAGCATCTTGTAAAAGAGTCCTGTTTCATCAGCATTATACAAGACATCAGCAATTAAATCTTCTTCCTCTATTATCTTCCGTATCTTGTTTACAAACTCATCAGCATCCCTATCGTTAGCTGAGCAGGTTTCCCTGGTGACTGTCAGCTGCTGAATGCCATGTTGTTTTTTCCAGTTTGATAGCCAACCTTCGCTCGGAAACAAGTTCCTACCACCAAGTTGTTTGTTAAATGCAGCTGCTTTTTCCTTTTTAATCAGGCCACTGACTGGAATTCCTTTACTGTGTTGTTGTATGAACCGTCTATAAACAGCTACGTCCAGTTCTTCATTCTCACTCTTTCACATAATCTTCCATTTTCCCAACTCACTATCCATTTGTGTTGAGTACTACTGAATAACATCATCTTTCTTCTTGATGTCATAAATAGCTGCTCGTCCAACACTGAACTCAGCAGCAATGGCTTTCTGCAAAGAACCTCGATTTAACTTATCTAAAATTTTCAGTTTCTGCTTGAGGTCTAGTGTAACATGTTTCCTTTTAGAAGACATGATTCTGAACTGTAAAGAAAGCTACAATTTCAAATACAGTATATAAAGCATTGTTGAACTAAGCATTGTTGCACACAATAATTCATTGTGCACATGTTTTTAGATGTGCACCAAATTACTGTGAGGCTGGACTACTGAGGGCCAGATTAGTATGAGTCTAGTGTACTTGAATATGTTACAAAGTGACCTGTCAATTGAGGAGACCTGGAATGATGCCTTTATGGATCTCTTCAACCACAGTTGTTTTATCACAATTATTTTGTACTGGTAATTGTTGACATTTGGAAAGATCAGTCTGGACAAACACAATATCAGAAGTAAATGCAACTATCCAGCAACATGGTGATGTGTTCTCTAACATTTGGGCAATGTCAAAACAGAGTGTCTCTACTGAACTGTCACTGTGTATTTGCTGTGGTTTGTCCAGATTATTCATAAACACTAGTTGCTAACAACATAAAATATATAATTGGTTGTTGGGCTGAGTCCATTCATATTCCTACAAAGATATGCTGATCATGAAAAATATGAAAGAAATTGCTGGATATCATTTGTACCAAATTTCTGAAATTTACATACTCCCAATGTAATGGAACAGCTTGAAAATATTTGCTCACAGGCCAATGAAAGCCCATACTTTACTCTCATTAACATTCTGGATAATTTCACTCAATTTCCCCAGCCATAGTGCTCACTAAGTATGAATTACACTGAACTTTTTGCTTAAAAACTGATACAGGTGATATAGCTCTCAGTGAATACTGCAGTAAATAAAGTTCTGGCAGTGTGTAAATACTTAAAGAGCAAAGAGAACCATTCACCCAACAGCAGAAGTGTTGCGTCGTCAACACACACACACACACACACACACACACACACACACACACACACACACACACACACACACAGAGAGAGAGAGAGAGAGAGAGAGAGAGAGAGAGTGAGAGAGAAAGGGGGGAGGGGAAGAGTATGTTGTGTGTGTGTGTGTGTGTGTGTGTGTGTGTGTCACATGCGCATACTCTGGCTCATCAAAGGATTGCTTCAAAAAGCTAGCAACATTTTTTTTGTTTCTGTCAATGAATCAATGGTTCTGCTATTCAGTGAGTGGTCTGTTTTCTTCATAAAGTAATTTACATTCTCACTGAACACTGATGTTTAAGGAATGAAATTTTAGATCACCATATTTATCACAATCCCCCCACACTTCCAGCCATTTTGGTAACAGCTCCTCAACAATGATAAAATAAATCTAACAAAATACAATATACAAACATACACTCACCTCCAACACTATTGCGATAATTGTTGTACATATCTTTAATCTTTCGATAACGGAATGCTAGCTTACGCATCCAGTCAACACCACCTCGAACACCTGTAGCTAAGCACAGATTGCCGTTGCTGGCTGCTGCATGGAAACCATCAGTTCCAAAGTTGTAAGTGCTAAGATCCTGCCCATTATCATCTGAAGAGACATCATCTATGTGCACCTGATCACAATCCTGAAACATGAATGAAAAGTAATCAACTTTGGTTTAAGACATTAAGCTTTTCATTATTTTAGATAATGGTAATATCTTGGGTAAACTATTTGCACTTTAATGCATTTCCAAGAAGAAATAATTTTTTATGTTTAAATTAATCATGACAGTTTATTTTTCATTCTTCACTTTAGCTAGTGAAGGAATTAGGTGAGTCCCTCGTTCTTTTTCATTTGTCAGCTAGAGACTTATTTTATCAGTCCACCTCACTTTCTCTGCTCTGTATGAGGATTTTCTCAATACAAAATTCCGCAAACACAATTTTTAGTTACAATTGCTTGTTTACTTCTTCTTGTAAAGTGTGTGTTATTTTATCACTTCTACTCAGGTGTATAATATGACATCTGGGCACAATCCAAGCACTCATCTGAAGCAGTGTGGAAAACATAAAAAAATTCAGCTTCACATTTGGTATTTTCATCTGGGTCTATGACCTATTAATTGAGTTATACTCAACATTTTCCACAACAGTTAATAACAACTTATTTGTACTCTTAGGAGCAGCTTAGTCATTGCATGATGTTAATGTACAATGTACATAGTTAATGTACAATGTTTTTATTAACTAGTGCAAGGTCAGAATTCATTTGTCTTGCTTTCTTTTTTGTATTTATTTATCTACTTTGTATTGCAGTGATCCATCTTTGGAATATATCAAGGGATATGAAATGTGTCTGACAAGTTTGTTTTGGTTATATTCTATGATATTATGTAATAGTACTAAAAATTTCATATTAAGGTATCTACAACTTAGGTTCTATTACAGAAAAATAAAGTACATAATCATGTTTAGATCAAGTTTTAAATATATATGCGCCAAATGTGTGTGAAAGTACCTGAGTGCTATGCATATTCACTTACATGAAATTATTATTTTTACATTAAAATTTCAATTTATTGCTTGATTCTAACAGTAATGTTGATACTCTGATATGTATTTTGAAATATTTACTTTGTGACATTGATATTTGTTGGACAGAAGTTCTGTTTATTAATGTAACTGCTGTGCCCTTAACACAAGTGGTACACAGCATTAGACTTCAGAGGGCGACACAGTCCACACAATCTCAGTGTGGTGGCACTCATAGTATGCTCAGTTGTTCCCTAGATGGCACACATACTGGGAATGTTATGTTGATAATCGTTATTTCAGATCCATCTAATCACAAATGAATAAATCAAATTTTTTGTGTCATATGCATTTCAGCTTTATTATTTGCAAGGCATCTTCAGTGGCAAATTTCAGAGATCTTGGTCTACCCGGGTTCTTTTTCCTGTTTTACAGCTGTTCTTCTGATTTTTGCCACATGAACTTCTGTTTTCACAGAGCTAAGAAATGATAGTTTGTTTGCTTGATGTTATATCGAAGTTCATTTGCTTACTTGATGTTATATCAATGTTCATTTCCTAGTGCTGTGAAAACAAAATTTTGTAGGGCAGAACCAGAAGAAGAGCAGCTATAAAGCAGGGCTGGCCACAGTGGCCGAGTGGTTCTAGGCACTTCAGTCTAGAACCGTACAATTGCTATGGTCACAGATTTGAATCCTGCCTTGGGCATGGATGCGTGTGACATCCTTAAGTTAGTTAGGTTTAAGTAGTTCTAAGTTCTAGGGGACTGATGACCACAGATGTTAAGTCCCAAAGTGCTCAGAGCCATTTGAACTATTTTTGTAAAGCAGGAAAAACAACACATGTAGTCCAGAATCTATGAAACATACTACTTAAGATGCCTTGCAAATGATGAAGGTGATATGTGTGTGAAAAGAAAAATTTGAGTTATTCAGTTATGATTACACAGATCCAAAGTAACAATTATCAACATAATATTACATTCAGCTGAGGATGACAGGACAACAAATAGTTAGCAATGATACCAGTAACTAGTTTATGCTTCTGTTACAAGACATTAAGTCCATTCATCCACCGAAAGTTATGTATGCCTCTACACTGTGAGCTGAAACCTGAGATTATCTGATGCAGGTGTCAAATAAATTGCTGTTGCACATTCATATGCTGACACCAAGGCAACACCCAGCCAGTCGCCTGCAGTTCCAGTAGTCTTTGGTTGCCTACAGTGGTTTGATAGCTCTCATCTACAGCCATCAGTTGCCGACCAGTTCTAATCATCAGATGATTAACTCCGAGTGTTGAAGATTGATCAAAGTGATATTCGAAGGGATTATCAGATGGAAGACTGAACTTATGAACTCTTTCATAGCAGTCCAAACTGAACTTCAATAGATTAGTTAGGCTTCATCTTCTGTGTTAGGTTAGATTAGATTCACAACTTTTGCATGAGTACCACACTTTCTCAACAAAGCAAAAGTTGAATACACTCTATGTACATTGTTTTAATAAACGATTGTTATTGTTTCTCATGTGTCGCCACAAGAAATCTGTTTTAGAGAATTGCCCTATGGCATGAATGTTGTAAGCATGCAAGTAAGCCACTTTCCTATGGCCATGGAACTCAGTAGCTGGGGGTTTGCTGCCTATTACCTTTACATTGAACATCTAATTTATTGGTGAATACAACAGTAAATGACTGACTTAGTCCAGAAATACAGATTATAAGAAACTGGACTTATTCACTCCAATACCATTAATATGAAATTTATGTTTACACAATTTGATTATCAACACCTTCTGGTTTGGTAGTATTACTCATTTATTAAGCTGTTTTATTATTATTTTATTCAAATAGAGACTTTTAATAAAATATTGAGGACCTATGAGTACTAAGTCTAGGTTCTAAAGGAAAGAGAGAGATCTGATCCCAGTAACTGATGCCTTGTTATCATTCTGCAGTTGTAAGGAATATGAAATGCAATAACTGATAGTCATAAGCACCAAAGCCAGTCTTGTGCTTCAGAAATATGTGTGTATCTTTTATGCAAGTCTTAGTGTCAAAGAGTGACGGAATTGTCTATGGCAGTGATGACTGATAGCAACATCAGGGGCGGACATCTGATTTCCAAGTTTCCCATCATCATCCACACACCTGTAACATTTACACTTTCCATTCCACCTAGTACCACTGAATGGTTAATTTATGGTATTTCACTAATGTCATTGGTGATTTACTGATCATATTACATTTAATTTGTAAGGGCACATGAGATCATTTGAACCAACACTATTACATAATGGAATGATTCTCTGCTTAATTCATAGAAAGTGCAACAAAAATGTAAAATTAAAAACAAAACACTTAGAAAAATACAACAGATTTACCATATTTGATACAACAAATAATAATTGCCTGCATATAATTTTAGAAAGTGATCAGTATTAATTGCTGAGCCATTTTCATATACTGTAAACAATAGTACAACTACATCTGTTCCCTTATAAATTGCCAATCATGATTGTCTTCAAACTTTCTTGGAATATAAACATTAAAAAAGGATTTAAATGGATTAGATTTACTGCTAAGATGAGTTAGTATACTTTACCTCCACATCATTGAAGAAAAAATGTGTGTCTGCAAGATTGAACACCAGTTCCTCCATTCTGAATCCAAGCTGTGCAACTGTCTGAGCATCCTGTAACAGTAAGTTGTTCATTGTATTTTTGCATGTATACTATGCCTAATTTACAATGTTCAGGACTTTAATCAATTTCAGAACATAGTTCATTTGAGACTATCACTGGACATCTACATGCATTTATCAACAGCTTACCTTGCCATAACGGGAGGCATAAGTGCCAGTGAGAAGAGAGTGGAAAATAATTATGGTTTCATCAAGATCCCAGATGAATACTCTCTCTAAGCTGCTCTCTGGGTTGCTGGGGGAAGGGTTATTCTGTCTTCTCCCTCGACCTCTACTAGACCTAGAGGAACCTTCTCCTCCATTTCCTTCCCTGTTTCTCCGAGACCCATTTGAATCTGTTTTGAGGGGTGATGCTGGCCCGTTTTCTGACAGATGGAAGCTTCCAGGACTCTCTGTAAGACATTAAAATATTACGAATCACAACACATGTTCAAATGACATGTTACTACCTGATTTGACAGATCTTTTGGCTCTAAGATAGGCACTAGGTTTACTGGAACATTACATCTTTTTATGTAGCTTAAAATAAAATAAAAATATATTTTATGGGTCTTGTACATGTGCAGCCCACAGAATTGCAGATGAAAAAATGTCAATAAACAGGGAATACCTGAATGGTACCTCTAGCAAGATCATAGCAATTTTGTCACCATTGTTGTCCAGCTAAACACAGTCTCTAATAGCCACGTTGTACCTGAGGTTTTAAACTATACTTATTCCCTTTCAGAATTCACATAGCGATATTATAAGCTAATTTTGTAGAGGAGCTGCAATTTTCAAGAGTCTTTCCAAAAATGTACAGGTTTCCCAACAATAAGATCCATACGTCAATTACATTACATATTTTTTTTGTAAATACAGCAAGGGAAGTTCTAGCAGAATTCAAATAGTTTAGGAGTAAAGGAGACCAGTCACCAAACAACACAAGTGTTGAGTAGGTAACAGGCAAACACAAAAGAGAAAGAAAACTTCCTAGCCTTTGGAACAGATCCTTTGTCATGTTACACACACACACACACACACTCTTGTGCCCCTACATTGTGCAGGCTGGACACAATATCTACATCTGAGTGGTCAGCGTGACTCACGGGTTTGATTCCTGATACTGCCAGGGATTTTTCCGTGGTGAGAGGAGGGAACAGATTGCACACATCCTTGAGATGCCAACTGAGGAGCTACTTAACTAAGTAGTAGCAGCACCAGTTCTGCTACCCCAACAATGGATGGAAAGCCGTGTGCTGATCCACACCCCTCACCCATACCACATCTCGATGATGCCTTAGGCTGAGGATGAGATATGGTCAGCTGAATATGACGCCCTTCTGCGGCCAAAATGGCAGTGTTCATCCTCCTCCTTTTATTCTGTGTGTTGAGCTGGCACAATATAAAGGGTGTGTGTGTGTGTGTGTGTGTGTGTGTGTGTGTGTGTGTGTGTGTGTGTGTGTGTGTGTGTGTGTGTGTGTGTGTACTCTAGCTCAATTTATCAATATTATGAGATATGAGAAGGAAAGTTGCCACTCACCACATAGAGGATAAGCTGAGTTGCTGAATTGCGAAAGTCTTTTTGTTGTGCATATCTGTGACTCCGCTATATGGTGAGTGGCAACTTTTCTTCTCATAATATTGTTACATTCCATCATGGATTTTCCATTTTTTGACCTAGGTCAATTTATGCTGTACCAAAACCATACCACATTTTCTTATGCACTTTTGTGCATAAAATTGCATTTGTATGTCTATATTTTGATGTTATTATTTATTATGTGGACCACAAACACTTGCCAATCATTTTGTATCTATTTTGCAACTCTTCATATACTTAATACATTCTCCACAGAAGACAGCACGCTTGATGTTACAACCATTTATGACAATGAAACTTCCTGCAAACCAAGATAATAGCTACTACTTGAAATCCTGTACCTTTCTTCCAGCATAGTGAACTATATCTGTATTAAATCCCATCTAGAGTTCAATAAAACACAGGATTCAAACTAATTACCATTATGGCCTGTATCAACACACAGAAGTATTACTTTAAGCACAAGCAAATGCAATGATTGTTTCAGTTTCAGCAAGGTTTCTGCATCAACTGAAGAAAAAAATATGTATTACACACTCATCAAAATGTAATTTGTATCACATATATTTACCTGTTAAAGTAGGTGTGGCGAGCTGGTAAGTGGAAGTCCCCATGCTCCCAGCACTGCTTGCTGAACTTGAGCTTGACATGTAAGGTGAGTAATTTGGTGAAAAGTAGCTAGTAGGATACTGTACAGTTTGATGGCTTGCATACGAGTTGCCATAAGTGCTGTAATCGAGACTCTGGAAGTAGAAATGAAAATGTTATTTTATTCATAGCTGTAATTTTCAGTAACTGTAGTATATACTTCAGAACAAAATTCAAATATATTTGCAACTGACAATTGAATTTTATTCTGAAATGAGAAATGTATAAGACTGACTTTATTTATTACCCCTTAAAGCTGTAACTGTGAAACATAGAAGCACTGTACAATTAAAACATTAATGATCATTAAAAATTCTCTAATGTGTTGAAGCCATGTCTAAGAACACTCTTCAAAATAAGAGTGAGCCATTGCACTGTAGTGACTACAGCACTATTGAGATCACTTTGCTGACAAATTTCTGATTAAATATTACCTGTATGATGAAATTGTGAATAGTGTGCACACCTATGGCTGATTAGAGAACTTTTTTACACATACGTGTCTTATTATTTGCCTGCCCATCTCCGTCCCCATTTTCCCCTTGAATATTTTCATCTGGATCAGTTTTTGCTACTAGTTGTGATACACACTATGTACAAATCATTCTCTTGGGCATCCCTCAGCTTGGTGCCACAAGTGGTCACTACTTAATTTGTGTTACTTGGGTCTCAAACCAGTCCTGAACACAACATACTCATACAGAGAGGGCATCAGTAGAATGAATATGTTACATGACAGCTAACTTCAATGCAGGAATAAAGTAATGCCAGGAGAAAGATCCTGCATTCATTTCAATGTGGGGTGCTGAGTGACTCTGACTGTCCCTTTTGTTTTTCTCAATTCATCGCATCACTTTGTTTCTCTTACATTACTTTTCTGCTTCCATTAAATGTATCATTAACTACAAATGCTCTACATTCATTTACTATCTGTCTTTTGCATGCAACAGACAGTCTGATTATTTCAGACATCACTAGTGTATGCATCATATGATCTCATTCAGTATTACAAAGAGAAGTCACAGTGTCACATCCAATACATCTAACCAGACACTGAACACACAGACAGGGAATTTCATCAGTGACCAAAACAGACTATATTACAAGTATGTACTTCAGGACAGTGTTCTAACTTTTATATGCCTGTATCAGAAAAGATAAATCTTAACATTAATTTAAATCCTTGCAGGTTTCAAGTACGTTTAACAACTAAACTTCATCATGTCAAAATACTATATTCACAGCTAATAGGTATTTTTATTTAGCCTTATGTCCCACAAGCATATTCAAAATCATAGATCATGCACATAATGTCAGAAATCAGTACTTCCAACAACAGACTTAAGGCAATATGGGATGTAGTGGAGAGAGAGAGACAGGACAACCAGCCACAGAACAAAACAACAGCACTACTGAACTGAATGGAAGGGCTATAAACTATAAGTCACAGATAGCAAATCCATTTAATAATCATTTCTTAAATGTAGTAGCAAGCACAGGGACAAACAGTTTAAGAGAAAAATCACAGCAGTATGTTGAAAATGTAACTTCCATAAAATTCAATCTTAGGAATGTATCACCAACTTCTCCTTCTGAAATTAAGAAAACTATATGTTCTTTCAAAAATAAAGGCTCATCTGGTTTTGATGATGTTTCCAAAATAGTACTAAAAATTTGTCCCCATGTAATACGTCCAGTCTTATCTGAAATATGTAATGCATAACTACCTCAAGGCATTTTTCCAGGGAGACTGAAACATGCCATTGTTAAACCACTCTTTAAGAAAGGTGATAAGACTTTTTTTACTTCTGACATCATTCTCCAAAATTTTTGAGAAGGTGATACATTCTAGAATAGTCTCATATCTTAGCAGCAATAGTATCCTTGGCAAATTCCAGTTTGGTTTCAGAAGGGTTGCTCTACTGAGAATGCCATTTACACCAGGTTTTACAAGCATGAAATAATAAAATAGCGGTGGTTGGTATTTTTTGCAACCTCTCTAAGGCATTTGACTGCATGAATCACAGGATTCTCCTAGATAAATTAACATTTTATGGGATTGATGGTATAGCCAACAAATGGATACTATCATATCTAACCAAAAGAATGCAGGAAGTTGCACTCAGTAATTCATGCAATATAGTCCAGGGACATAATTCTGACTCAGTAGAAATCAGATATGGGGTCCCCAAGGTTCAATCTTAGGTCCACTACTGTTCCTCATCTATGTAAACAATCTGCTGTCGAGTATACAACAATCATTATTAGTTCTTTTTGTAGATGACACTGGTACTGTAATCAATCCAAGCATACATACAGATACAGGAGAGATGGTAAACAAAGTTCTTAAAAGTATCATTGACTGGTTTTCTATGAATCGTATCACCCTTAATTTTAAAAAGATGTAACACATTCAGTTCTGCACACCCAAAGGTATTACACCAATGGCGACTGATGACCTCAGAAGTTAAGTCCCATAGTGCTCAGAGCCATACATCAATGGCAAGTGCAACAAAATTGTGAGGAAATAATAAACAGGGTGGAAACTTTAATAAGAATTCAAACTGGGAAAAAAAAATTTGGAACTCTGAAACAACTTAGTTCAACCACAGTGCAGATCGAAACATTACTACTCTTGGGGAGAGACAAATTCGTATGCTGACATATTTTCATTCAATAATGTGATATGATTAACTGATCTGGCCTTGTAACATTAACCAAAACAGTCTTGCTGTGCTGGTACTGCGAATGGCTGAATGCAAGGGGACATTACAGCCATAATTTTTCCCAAGGGCATGCAGCTTTACTGTATGGTTAAATGATGATGGCGTCCTCTTGGGTAAAATATTTTGGAGGTAAAATAGTCCCCCATTCAGATCTCTGGGTGGGGACTACTCAGGAGGACATAGTTATCAGGAGAAACAAACGCGTTATATGGATCGGAGTGTGGAATGCCAGATCCCTTAATCGGGCAGGTAGGTTAGAATATTTAAAAAGGGAAATGGATAGGTTAAAGCTGGATATAGTGGGAATTAGTGAAGTTTGGTGGCAGGAGGAACAAGACTTTTGGTCAGGTGAATACAAGGTTATAAATACAAAATCAAATAGGGGTAATGCAGGAGTAGGTTTAATAATGAGTAAAAAAATAGGAGTGCGGGTCAACTACTACAAACAGTATAGTGAACGCATTATTGTGGCCAAGATGGACACAAAGCCCACACCTACTACAGTAGTACAAGTTTATATGCCAACTAGCTCTGCAGATGATGAAGAAATTGATGAAATGAATGATGAGATAAAAGAAATTAGTCAGGTAGTGAAAGGAGACGATAATTTAATAGTCATGGGTGACTGGAATTCGATAGTAGGAAAAGGGAGAGAAGGAAACATAGTAGATGAATATGGATTGGGGCTAAGAAATGAAAGAGGAAGCCGTCTGGTAGAATTTTTCACAGAGCATAACTTAATCATAGCTAACACTTTGTTCAAGAATCATAAAAGAAGGTTGTATACATGGAAGAACCCTGCAGATACTAGAAGGTTTCAGATAGATTATATAATGGTAAGACAGAGATTTAGGAACCAGGTTTTAAATTGTAAGACATTTCCAGGGGCAGATGTGGACACTGACCACAATCTATTGGCTATGAACTGTAGATTAAAACTGAAGATACTGCAAAAAGGTGGGAATTTAAGGAGATGGGGCCTTGATAAACTGACTAAACCAGAGGTTGTACAGAGTTTCAGGGAGAGCATAAGGGAACAATTGACAGGAATGGGGGAAAGAAATACAGTAGAAGAAGAATGGGTAGCTTTGAAGGGTGAAGTAGTGAAGGCAGCAGAGGATCAAGTAGGTAAAAAATCGAGGGCTAGTAGAAATCCTTGGGTAACAGAAAAAATATTGAATTTAACTGATGAAAGGAGAAAATATAAAAATGCAGTAAATGAAGCACGCAAAAAGGAATACAAATGTCTCAAAAATGAGATCGACAGGAAGTGCAAAATGGCTAAGCAGGCATGGCTAGAGGGCAAAGGTAAGGATGTAGACGCTTATCTCAGTAGGGGTAAGATAGATACTGCCTACAGGAAAATTAAAGAGACCTTTGGAGAAACAAGAACCACTTGTATGAATATCTAGAGCTCAGATGAAAACCCAGTTCTAAGCAAAGAAGAGAAAGCAGAAAGGTGGAAGGAGTATATAGAGGGTCTATACAAGGGCAATGTACTGGAGGGTAATATAATGGAAATGGAAGAGGATGTAGATGAAGATGAAATGGGAGATATGATACTGCGTAAGGAGCCGGTCGCGGTGGTCTAATAGTTCTAGGCGCGCAGTCTGGAACCGCGCGACTGCTACGGTCGCAGGTTCGAATCCTGCCTCGGGCATGGATGTGTGTAATGTCCTTAGGTTAGTTAGGTTTAAGTAGTTCTAAGTTCTAGGGGACTGATAACCACAGTAGTTAAGTCCCATAGTGCTCAGAGCCATTTGAACCATTTGATACTGCATAAGGAGTTTGACAGAGCACTGAAAGATCTGAGTCGTAGCAAGGCTCTGGGAGTAGACAACATTCCATTAGAACTACTGACAGCCTTGGGAGAGCCAGTCCTGACAAAACTCTACCACCCGGTGAGCAAGATGTATGAGGCAGGCAAAATACCCTCAGACTTCAAGAAGAATATAGTAATTCCAATCCCAAAGAAAGCAGGTGTTGACAGATGTGAAAATTACCAAACTATCAGTTTAATAGGTCACAGCTGTAAAATACTAACGTGAATTCTTTACAGATGAATGGAAAAACTGGTAGATACCGACTTCGGGGAAGATCAGTTTGGATTCCGTAGAAATATTGGAACACGTGAGGCAATACTGACTCTACGACTTATCTTAGAAGAAAGATTAAGGAAAGGCAAACCTACATTCCTAGCATTTGTAGACTTAGAGAAAGCTTTTGACAATGTTGACTGGAATACTCTCTTTCAAATTCTAAAGGTGGCAGGGGTAAAATACAGGGAGCAAAAGGCTATTTACAATTTGTATAGAAACCAGATGGCAGTTATAAGAGTCGAGGGGTATGAAAGGGAAGCAGTGGTTGGGAAGGGAGTGAGACAAGAAGAAGGGATCGGTTGGTAGAACATGTTCTGAGGCATCAAGGGATCACCAATTTAGTATTGGAGGGCAGCGTGGAGGGTTAAAATCGTAGAGGGAGACCAAGAGAAGAATTATTATTAATGTAATGTGCAGAAGGTGGTGGGTAGGAATTACTAACTCACATATGTATCTTTTTTCTTTTAGTAAAAATGTTCAGAATATAACCGTAAGTATGAATTAATTTGTGATGTGAATGTATAATGACTCATTCCACATGATTACAATCTAGCATGCAAAATGATCCATGGAACATGTTACTAACTAACAAATTTTATGGAACATTGGTACTACATTTTATTTGGCTTCTTCATTCTTTTTGTCACTGAATAAGTTTTTTTCAACTTTACTTTGTCTTATCATCTTGTTTCTTTTATCCTTCTTCTTCTTGTTCTTCTTCCTCTTCTTCTTTTTGCTTTCACCATTTCTTTGAATGCATCTTTTAAGAAGTATTGTCTTCTTAGCCAGAGTATTAGCCAGTTTTTAAATCACCTTATTACATCTTGCAGAATTTCTTTTCTTCCAGCAACATTTTATCACTTACTCTTTTTTAATTCTTTCTGTTCAACTTACCCTCTGTAAATTCCTAAATGCTCATGTCTCAAAGCTTCTAATCAATTTTTGTATTCCTTCTTCTTCAGCTATACTTTTTCCCCTCACAAAACCATGCTATACATAAATCATTTGGCCTTTTTATAAATTGTAGGTTCAATTTTATTTATAGCAGCTCCATCTTTCTGTTAGTTGTTTGCTTGGTCACCATAATTATGATTATTATTACTTAACTAACATGTCAAATCTTCCTTGGCTAAAGAACCTAAATATGCATGAGGTGTGTGAGATATTTTATTTACCAAACTTTTAATTTTTTTGAAACAAAAATATTGTCCCCTTCAATTTAATTCCATTCAGCAGCTATACACTGTTGCAGATGTTGTTCCCAGCCTTGGTAGCAGCACTGAAAGGCTTCAACTGGAAGATCCTTCACCATGTTCGTCACATTATTTTGAGTGGGCTTAAGAGTCCCAAATGATGTCCTTTTAAGATATTTTTCAATTTTGGGAAAATAAAGAAAATCACAAGGACTCAGATCGGGTGAATTAGGGGACTGTGGAAAAAAAGGAATACCTTTTGAGGTCAAAAATTCCATGATGGAAGTGACCACGTGACATAGGACGTTGTCGTGATGCAGCATCCACTTGTCTGCCTAGTCTGGTCTCACTTGGTTAACCCTTCCCCTGAACGTTTCAAGGACATCTTTTTAAAACACTTGGGTGAAACTTTGTCCTAGAGGAAAATCTCACAAGGGCATGCACATGTTTGACATTTTTGTCAGTTTGTGAAGGTCTCCCTGAGCAATGTTCACCCTCAGTGTGTTCTCAGCCTTCCAAAAATGAGTTGTGCCTGTGAAAAACTTGTGTTCTTGATAAGGAATGTTTCTCGTAGGCCTGTTTCAGCTCCTCATAGTTCAAACTCATGGATTCGTGAAGTTTAACACAAAATTTGGTGGCCTAATGTTGCTCTAAATTCTGTTGTTACATTTTTGTAACACACAACAAAAGCATGATCTTTGAATATAGCTGAAACCTGGACTGAGCATATGGAAAGGATGGACACACTGGTCTAAAAAAGCAGAACCACTACAGTGTTGTCAGATAACTCGTACGGTTGTCAGTCTCATTACTTTTTTAAACACCATGTCTATATTGTGTCACTAATTGACTTTTTGTCTTGTTCTGTTATTACACACTACCAGACCTTCTTTCCTTTATTGCAGCTATCATACACATGGTTTTGTTCTTATTACTTTTTAATCCAAAAAACTATGAAATGCTGCATCATGATTCATTGTCATAGAACTTGTCAATAGGACACTTCAGAAGTAACAATTGATATGTGACTGGACATGATCCCCTTTCTCATCTCACATCATCTGTTTTGATGGTGTAAAAATAGTATGATAATACTACCTGATAACATATCCAAATGTATAAATTATATCAGAGCAGTAATCTGTAAACCAGTCTGGTGTGGCAATAGAAGACAGCAAAAGGAAAGCTGAGGTTTTAAATTTCACATTTAAAAAAAAAATCTTTCATGCTGTAGGACGATACAGACATACAATCATTTGACCACTGCAAAAACTTATGTGTTGAGGATACACAGGAAAATGGAACCCTGACACTGAAAACAGCTGAAAGAGTTGAAAACAAATGAGTCACCAAGTCCAGGTAGTATCCCAGTTTGGTTTTACAGAGGGTACTCTTTGGCAATGGCCCTACACTTAGCTTGTATCTGTCATGAATCTCTCGCCCAATTAAAAGTCTCAAGTAACTGGAAAAAGTTGTGGTTACTCCTGCATATAACAAGCATAAAAGAGTGGATCTGGAAATTACAGACCAATATCATTAATGTCAGTTAGCTTCAAAATTCTTGAGCGTATTCTAATATCAAATATAATAAATTACCTTGCGAGAGAAAAACTTCTATCCAGAAATCGACATGGATTTAGAAAGTTTCAGTCATGCAAAAATCATCTTGCCTTTTCTCACGCAATATCCTTCGAACCATGGATGAAGGGCAACAGATAGATTCCATATTCGTAATTTCTGTAAAGCATTTGACACAGTGGCACACAGCAGACTGTTATTGAAGGTCCAAGCATATGGAATATGTTGTTTGGTATGTGAGTGGCCTGAAGACTTTAAGTGATAGAACACAGTATATTGTCCCGAAAAAAGAGAATTCATTGGAGACAATGGTACCATCAGGAATGCCCCAGGGATGTGCTTTAAAAGGAAGCAGGGAGTGTTGTCTTGTCAGCAGAAAAGCAGTAACAGCAAAATGGGCCAGTCAGGAGAGCTCAGTGACTTTGAAAGTGGACTAGTCATCGGATGTCTCCCAACATAGCAGTTAAGAGATATGGTGCTAGATTTGTTATTGGTAGATTCAATCAACACAGTATTACATATATGTTAAATGAGCTCAAATGGGATTCCTTGGAGGGAAGAAGATATTCTTTTTTTGAAAAACTATTGAGAAAATTCAGAGAACCAACAATTGCAACAAACTGCAGAACGATCTTACCACCACCAATATCTCACACATACTACTGTAAAGACAAGAAAACAGAAAACAGGGTTTGTATGGAAGCCTATAGACAGTCATTCTTTCCCTCACTCCATTTTCTGGTGGGACAGACAAGTGAATGACTAGCAGTGGTACAAGGTGCCCTCTGCCATGTACCATATGGTGGCTTGTGGTGTATGTGTGTATACGTAGAAATTATTATGAGTACTTTGGTTACACAGAACAAGCATGCCAAATTTTGTGAAGTATGTGCATGGTGTAAAAAATGGTAAATTTCATGGGCAATTCCAAATGAAAGGTCTCCAAAGTATCTGGGATACAGGGAAATTGTTTGTGTGGCTGTTGGTCACACTGTTGCAATTGATGCTTTCTCACCTCCAAATAAGCATGCATGTGCTTCACAGCCATTCAAATTGGAGCTTCCATGGAACATTACCAAGCATAAAACTCATACAGTAATTTGATTTTTGGGTGCACAAAGTGTTAAACTGGTTTAAATTTGTGACCAACTGACAGAAGCATATGGACAGTCATGCATGGATAACAGAAAAACTCACAAGTGGTGTAGAGAGTTTACAGCTGTTCATACTGAAATTCATTATGAAGAAAGGAGTGATAGGCCATCAATTTGCTATGAGATGGTTTCAAAAGTTGAAGAAATCATATGTACAAGTTGGAGAGTTACTCTGGATGCTCTCTGCATTTTGGTTCCTGAAGTTTCCCAAAGCACTGTCTACAGGGTTTTAATGGAAAAGTTGCAATGTCAGAAGGTGTGTACAAGATTTGTACTGTGAATGCTGACAGAATACCACAAAAGTCAATGAGCTGATACTTCTTATGAATCTCTTCTCCACTATGCAGACAAAAGGATAACTTCTTGGACTTGGCTGTCGCAGCTGATAAATACTGGGCATTCCGCATTACACAAGAGACCAAACAACAGTCATGCGAGAGGCAGTTTCCCTCTTCGCCCAACCCACAAAAATTCAAACACAGTCTGATGGTAATATCCTGGGAACTGTATTTTTGGACTAAAGGGATACACTTGGTTGACTTTCTGCCTGCTGGGACAACAATAAATACTGACAGGTACTATGAAACGCTGGAAAAACTCAGAAGGGCAATTCAGTACTAGAAAAGAGGAGTGCTGAGCAAGGGTGTAAGCAATCTCCATGACAATGACTGCCCACACGTTGTGCGTCAAACTGTTGATGTCCTGCAAAACTTTGGTTAGAATATCATCACCCTTGCACCATACAGTCCAGACTTGGCACTGAGCAGCTACCACCTGTTCCCTAAGTTGAAGGAGCATTTGTCTGAACAGCAGTTCTGCTCTGACGATAAAGTGAAAGATGAGGTTCAACACTTGCTGAAGGACATGGTGATGAGCTGCTATGACATGGACATTGTAAAACTGTCACAGCGTCTAAAGATATGCATTGACCAAAATGGCAGTTATGTAGAAAAATAAAACATTTTTCAACTTTTAAAATGATGTAACTATTACAGAAATTAAACTGTTATTTGTATGTCTAAAAATATAGGAGACTTTACTTTTGGGGCTGCCCTCAAATAGTTGCCATTCTTCTGAGTAATTTTATTCCATTTTATTTCATCTATTTATGTAAAAGTAAGTAATATAACACTACTTATTTAATAGAGGCTAGAATCATAAATTAAAGTTTCTCATTTGAATAATGTGGAACAGTCATAAATATATTACATTATATGAAGTGTATG
Source organism: Schistocerca americana (assembly GCF_021461395.2). NCBI lineage: Eukaryota > Metazoa > Arthropoda > Insecta > Orthoptera > Acrididae > Schistocerca > Schistocerca americana. The sequence goes on from NC_060124.1 coordinate 142,813,243, forward strand.
CGCAAATGTGAAAGTTTTTCACTGGCACAATGACAAAAATTTTGTGACCAAATGAAACTAATCACTAACAATACTTTATTTGTTCACTGATCTTGTCTGAGACATTTTTCTCATAAAACTAAAAATGCATCCTTCATTTATTGCTAGATAATTAATTGAAGCAGATGTAACACCCATATATGTATAATGTTGTCCTGGAAATGAAGCTTTAGCTTCTAAATGCATTATCAAAAAGCTGTAACCTATAAGTTGCAGTCAGAAACAGCTATGAGTGAAATGAATGTCAATAACAGTAATTTCTGAACCAAGGAACTCACGTCCGATTTAACTTACGGGAAGCAGACTTCTGACCACAGCGGCTGGAGATAGTGGTCATTTGTGGATGATGTTGCTTGTGCGAACATGTGTTTGTGTTTTCTTTTCTGAATAAGGCTGTGGCTGAAAGCTCAATATGTAACAGTCTTTTTGTTGTACCTATCTGCAACTCAAAATATCTCCTTTCTTACAAGTGGCAATCTATCCTTTTCATTATACTGAGAATACTATAGAGTGTGATAGAAGTATTTCAGACCTGTCCACAGGTATAGTCATCTAAATATTCTTGTCAATGATCATGAAGCAATGTTATTGAAAATAAAAGTATTGATAACATAATGATCTATGCCTCTGCAATAACACAGCACTATGAAGACATAGCAAATTAAAAAGGTTACATCTACAGTCACATACTTGTTGAGTGGTGCTGAAAGCCTGTGCTGATGTCGAGAATCCTGCAGCAGGTGTAGCTCCTGCTGAGCAGCTGTAACCAGAAGTGTTGTAGGCTGCATAGGCAGCAGCCGAGCTGCTGGCAGTGCTGCCACTGCCAACAGCTGTCTGGCCAGTGTGGTGCGAACTAGCAGCTGCTGCAGAATTCACAGCGGCACCAAAGGAACTTGCTGCTGCACTGCTGGCAGAAGTGTAAGCGCTCAGGTAGCTGGGCGAGCCTGATGACGAGGGACCAGAGCTAACTTTGCCACCAGTCAGGTTTCGAGAATTTCCTGTGATAACATGTGAAGAGGAAACATTCATGAAATATAATTTTTTCTTGAATTTAATAGGTATGGTGAGGAGGGATATTTTCATATTGATTTTGCTGCCATATAGACAACACAATAATCTCTGATCATAAGTTGAATGAGTTGTTTTTCTGTTGGTAGCATCCTGTGTTTACATAAATTTGAAAACTGAGAACTAATTTCATTTCTTTACATAAGTACTTCCTGAGAGTTAACATAAGAAAAGGAAGCTCCTTGCTTAAATTGTGGTTTTCAAGTTTGCTTTTTTAACACTGAAAGTAGAGGCGCAAAGCCTCAACTTATGTAGGACTTTTTTTACATTGCTTGTTAAGAGAATGTTCACTGTGCTTGTCACTAAAAAGTAGTTGGTGTGCTTATTATTTAGGTCAAACTGCAGCATAGCTCAAATAAACTCTCCGTCTATCAACAGTTTTGTAGAGGTTGATAAAATGCAAACATTTAAGGCTTGGGCAGACAGAACATGTCCTGGCAGCATGCCATGTTGCCTAGAGCCACGGCAACTAGGCTGCATCACTGAAGTGCTCATTATTGCACTGTGTCAGTCACACCGAGGCAGCTTTTACACAGCAGCCAATGACCTGCCACTGCAGGCAGTACCATTTGTCTGAGAACAGAGATTAACCACTACGGCTGGCAGCTCCATGCAGCTGCTGGCACATTGAACTGTTGTGTTCTCACAGTGTTAGCTGAGGCAGCTATGGCAGGAGAGAGATTTGCATTGTTGGTGAGTGCGTAGTGCATGCAGTTGAAATCATGGAAATAGAAATAAAAGCTTATCTAGGAGATAAGGAAGTACAACTTCTTGTATGTTACAGGTGATGTAGATTACATTTTGAAGAAGGCCAAAGCATAAAGGGATACAGATGCTAAATTGAATAACAACATTAAACATTTCTGAAAATATTTCAATTTACATGCATGAAATATTTGACATAAAATGTCCTGAAGTACATTGCTGTATTAAGTACTGGAAATTAATTAGTGCATATTACAGCATAGCTTACATCAAGTATGTACATAACAGTGTGATCATAATGGAAAACAATACATAGAAAATTGAAATGGATAGAACGGCCACTTTTGTTGAAATCACACTGTATGCAAGGCAGGAAATTACATGTCTAATTTAAGTGAAAATTAATTATTTAGATTCACATGGTACTTTTAATGTTGAAATAAATTATTTCCATCATTTTCCGTAACATTAACAACCAAAGATGTTATTCCACATAAGAGTTTCATAATACAATACAAGCAATATCTCTGACCTTATGAGAAATATTTTTGGCACAATTTTGCCATTGCTCCAAAAAAATGTTGTTCCCATAAATTTTTACTCAGTGAAGTGTTTGCCTACTGAATTATGTATGATTAATGCAAAAATAAAAATTGGATCTTGGATACAGTTTTGAAAATGTGTCACTTGGTTCTCTTTTCTTTCAAGGTATTCAGCAATTCACAAGTAATACTGTAGTAGTCTTTCAAAGTGCCCATTATAGCAAATGCTACATAGCTCCTGTACTGATAATTTCATTACAGATACAAAGCTGAATAACTCTGTGGTTATGACAGGCTCAGTTTGTTAAAAGTGTTGACATGGACTGGATAATTTCTTAGGCAGTTGCACAAAAGATTTCAAATTCCAATACACAATTGCTTTACTGCCTTATGAATGATAGAAGGTTCTGCCTCAAGAGGAAATGTGACTGTGCTGTTTGTGCATTTAGATGCTAGGTAAGTGGAAAACAACATTTGATACTAAATGAAACAATAACTGGCAAGAACAATTTTTAAATTTCACAGCATGAATGCTCAATAGTGGAGGACAATATAATGGAATATAAGTTTATATTTGAGTCAGAACAGTAGCATATCACAAGAGGCATTTGTTTGATTTTAACTGTTAAAATCTCCCTGGTGATTACATTACCAAAACAGTTTTTATTTGCACCTGAGACCATGAAAACGAAGTGGAAGAACTAAACAGATGCATACATGAAACACATAGTCTGCAGAAGGTTCCACTAGTCAGGTCATGAACAGGTACAAATCACAGCCATGGAGTGAACATACAAGGCTACTGGATTGCACACTAGAAGCATGATCAGCCAAATGAAACAATCCTCCCTCAAGAAAGAAATGCAGTAACAAGTGACAGATAACTGCGAAAGATACTCAATTGAACTTTCAGTGAGTACAGTTTTCTCTCAGTCGGTGTTGCTAAAAACTAAGTGTAAAGAACAATTGCAGGAACATTGCGTGGACATAATAGTACCACCCACAGCACACATGAAACCAGCAACAAAGAAGATTAGAAAGCAGGGACCAAGTGCTGATGCTGAATGTTTAATCAGTTTCTTGCAAAACAACTTCAATACAAAGGTAAACATGATGAAGCAGATCATTTATCTTTAAGCTATGCAAAAACATAGAAATGTTTAACTGTTTGATCACAAGCTAAAGTACAAGTGGCACAATTATTTGCAGAAACTGAGTTCATGGAATTAGATGAGCAACATCCAACACATGTCTCTCCACTTTCAACAGACTTGCTTAGTGCTTAGCTCACTGAACCCCTGAAAATCATGTTATAAATACTGGCACGGCAAATGATGATGTACCTGCAAGCATGAGTCATGTTAACATCACCCTGACCAGGCTTTAAAACATTACACATTATTAATGTAAACAATAGAATTGTAAATGTTTAGAAGTATGAATACACAATAGAGTGAACTTGTCAAAGAATCTTCTAGCCTTTCTCTTCAGATATATTGATCTTTTCTAGTTTGTTGTAACTTTAATTATTTCTGACAAAAGTGTGTTGTGTTGAGTAACTTCTTGAAACACTTGCAAGGCATTCTGGTCTGAGCTGCCAGAGATAGCAGTCATGTGTGTGTGAGGTGTGCTTTGTTTGTGTGAATGAATGTGTGTCTGTTTCTTGTTCTGATAAAGGCTTTGGCCTAAAGCTAAACATGTAATAGTCCTATCATTGTGTCTGTTGCAACTCAGTGTGTCATCTTCAACAGTTTTTCATTAAATTGGTAATTTTGCACATGAACCTTTTCTTATAAAAATATGAGGTACATAAATAAACCAAATATATAATATAGAAATAGTTCAGGGAAAAATATGGAATAATGAGACTGAAGAGCTAATTAATGATGAAAGGTTGTTAAAACAAACAATTTTTGTTGTATAGAACACTGACATCTGGACAGTGCAGTGGAGAGAATTACCTGTAGTCACATAACCCTGCTGCAGCATGTTGTAAGCTGAAGTGTTATAGAAACTGGAACTCTGCATATAGGCTGCTGATGGTTGGCTGCCATAGGCTTGCTGCATACTGCAAAACAATTGCCAGAATCACATTAAATCATCTGTCTTATCTCACTCCCTCCTGAATGAATTATGAAACTGTAGTATTCAAATATCCATTGTTAGAGAAGCACTGAATCATCGATATGCACAAACAAAACAAAAGAAGGAAACTTGCTAGCTTTCAGAGTAGGCCTTTTTCAAGCTACAGTAAAGAACACACACACACACACACACACACAGTATGCTGGGGTGTTCATGCCTCTACATGGTGCCAGCTGGATGCACAGCTTTAATGAAGCATTTTGGCACTTGATCTACATTGCAGTGGGTGTTGTGTCAGTAGGGGGGGGGAGAGAGAGAGAGAGAGAGAGAGAGAGAGAGAGAGAGAGAGAGAGAGAGAGAGAGAGAGAGAGGAGGGGGGCTGGAGACAAGGAGAGGAGTGGGGTGGGGGATGGAAGTGGGGTTGTGAATGGGAGTGTGAGTTGAGGTGGGTGGCAGGCAGCTCAGAGGGAGGCAGCCAGTTTCCCAGCTAGAAATGCAGCAGGGAGGGTTGGCAGGTACACGTGCTAGGCATGTGATGCATGGTTGTCAGAAAGAGCGAGGAGTGTCACACACTGAAGGTAATCTGTGGACATGACCTGGGAGGGAGTGACAGGATGGAGGAAGGAGAAAATGTTGGGTCCAGGGCTTAGGGAAAGTGGAGTACTGGAGACTGAGGCCAGGATGATTATGGATGTGAAGTATGTTTTGTGAGGATAACTTTCAACAGTATAATTCAGAGAAGCTGGTGATGGAGGGAAGTATCTGGATGACTAGTGTTCTGAAGCAGCCATTGAAATTGAGCATGTTGCATTCAGCTGTACATTGTGCTGACTGGCGGTCAACTTTGTTCTTGGCAACAGTTTGATGGTGGCCATTCTACTAGTAGACAGTTGATTGGTAGTCATAGTGATATAACAAGTTGTGGACAGTTAGTATATGTCATGGCTGATTGGACAGGGGGAGGAAGGGGGGGGGGGGGAAGGAGGCAACCTCTGATGGGGTAGTATAAGACTGTGATAAGATTGGATTGGAAGTGCTACATGAGTTGACTGGGCAGGTCTTCTACCTTGATCTACCACAGAGGTATTATCTCTGTGGCAAGGGGTTGGGATTGAGAGTGGTATGTGGACAGCCTAAGATGCTGTGTAGTTTGGATGGACAAAGGTAATTTCAGGCAGGATGAGATATAATCAAAGCCCTAATGAAAGATATGGTTCAGTTATTCCAGGCCAGGCTGATACTGGATGAAAAGGGGAAGTGCTCATTTGTAGCTGATTCTTGGGGGTGGCAGAAGAATTGGGGGTGTGTCAGGATATAGAAAGTGAAATCTGCTTGTGGACTAGGTTTGCGTGGTTGTGTGTATCTGTGAAGGCCTTCATCAGACCTTTGACATGAGGCAAGGAAGTTCTTGTCACTGCAGATACATCATCGGTGGGTGGTTAGTCAGTATAGGGAGGGATTTTTTGTTATGGAAAGGATGGCAGCTGTCAAAATTCAGGTACTGTTGGTCGTTAGTGGGGTTAATGAGGACAGTGGTGCAGATGGAGCCATCAGAGAGGTAGAGATCAACATCTAGGAAGATGGCACCCTGGGTTGAGGAAGACCAGGTGAAGCGGATGGGAGAGATATTGAGATTTTGTGAAGTAATGAGGATAGGGTGTCTTGGCCCTGAGTCCAGATCATGAAGATATCATTAATGAACATGAAGCAGACTAGGGGTTGGGAGGTTTGAGAGGCTAGGAAGGTTTGCTCTAGATGGTTCATAAACAAATCGGCACTGAAGGATGCCATGCAGGTGCCCTTAGCTGCACTGTGGATTCATTTGTATAGTGTCCCTTCAAAGGAAAAGTAGCTGTGGGTCAGGATATAGTTGGCAAGGTGTATGAGGAATGGCTTGATGAGTCTGGAGTCTGTAGGACATTGGGAGAGGTACTGTTTGATAGTTACAAGGCCATGGGCATGAAGGAGGTTAATGAATAGGAAGGTGGTATCAACAGTGATGAGTAGGGATCCAGGAGGTAAAGGCTTGGGGATGTTGGTGAATTGATGATGGAAGAGGTTAGTACCTTTGATTTGGGAGGTTAGGTTTCGGGCAGTTGGTTTGAGGTGTTGGTCAATAAGAGTGAAAATTCTTTCAGTGGAAGCATATCAGCCAGTTACAATGGCACAATTGTTGGGTTTGTGGATTTTGGGGAACATGCAGAAGGTAGGTGTACAGGGTGCTTTTGGTGTCTGTAGGGAGGCTGATTATGTCAGTATTTGTTTTCAGGTTGTGTATGGCTTGTAGTCCACCTGCTGAAACACAGCACTGGTGTTGTTTGTCCATTACTCCAACACAAGCAAGTTTTCTTTTTGCTGCCTACTAACTCAACATTTCTCCTTTTTGGTGAGTGGTCTCCTTTATTCCAAAATTATTCAAATATTCTGTATTTGGAATAAACATTAATGTCTATGCTTTAAATATTTATACTAGCTGAAAAATATTTTTCTACTAACTTTTACAACTAATGTAAGTGGTGCTGTCAAGTAAGAGTAAAGATATTCTAAGAAAGAGAGGTCAACTTTTCGTAAACTAAAAACAACTCGAAGGGAAGATTAGGATTTCATGGTATTTTCATGCTGGAGTCACTAAAGACAAAGCACAATTTCACTTTAGTAAAGACTATCTAGAACATCTGAAGCATTAAAAACACCAAATGGTTCAAATGGCTCTGAGAGCTATGGGACTTAACATCTGAGGTCATCAGTCCCCTAGAACCTAGAACCACTTAAACCTAACTAACCTAAGGACATCACACACATCCATGCCCGAGGCAGGATTCGAACCTGTGACCGTAGCGGTCGAGTGGTTCCAGACTGAAGCATCTAGACCCGCTAGGCCACAGCAGCCGGCTTTAAAAACACCATCTAAGTTCTTGATAAAGACCCATTAACAGGAGCAGAGATAAATTTGAAATGGTCCACACAACCATAACTGGACCTTGATGTTTATGTTGTATACACTGTCCAACTAGGAAGTTCAGAGATTGATTTTACTGGTATACAAGTTATGTCAGAACAGTAACCACAGTGGCAGCTTGAATTAGGAACTGTAAACAACAGATGTGCATTTGACCAAAAGATGTGCATTTGACCAGTCAGTTGTGAGCAGGCAGTGTTAAATAGTGGATGTGTGGATATAGTGTGTCAACACTGCCGTGATACAAATCGAAATGAAGTAACACAATGAAAACAATCAATATTAAGCTTTGTGACAGGCCACAGATTTTCTTCCTTGACAAAATTATTCACTCGTTTACATCAATATGGCAGGTGGCAATTCATTGACAGGATATCAGGAATGCAAAACTTGTTTATGAAGAAGGAGTCCAATTACAAAATGTTAGACTGATGTGAGGCAGTGATTAATGCGTAGTATGCTAATTCAGTTTTAAAACATTCAAATCATCTGCATTAAGTTTTCCTTTGTTATGCCAATCTATTACATCCAAGAAGTCTATGTGGCAGATTTCCTAACTCAAATGAGTTAGTGCAACATATTTTATGACCTCCTGTTGACAAGATGATGTACTTCTACATGTCACATTAGAGCACAACAATAACAGGAAGACCTCTGACAACAACTCTAAACAAAGATGGATTATTAAGAACAGATTTGAACTACAGTATATACAGAAGCAAACAATTTTCTAAATTTCCATGAATTATTTGTGAGAAGAGCAGGAAGTATGCTCAATAATGTGACAAGAGTGTTGTTGCTGTTATGGTATTCAGTCTGAAGACTGGTCTGATGCTAGGCTATTCTGTGCAAGCCTCCTCATCTCTGCATAACATTTGCAATATACATCCATTAGAGCCCATTTATTGTATTCAAGGTTTGGTCTTCCTCTACAATTTTTACTCTCCACACCCACACCTACCCCCATTACCAAACTGACAGTTCCCCAATGCCTCAAGATATCTGCTATCAAGTGATCCATTCTCTTAGTCAAGTTGTGCCACAATTTTTTTCCACCAATTTGATTCAGTACCTTGTAATTTTTTCTTTGATCTATCCACCTGATCTTCAACATTGCAAAAGCTTCTATTCTCTTCTTGTCTGAACTGTTTATTGTCCAAATTTAATTTCCATACAAGGTTACACTCAGACAATTACCTCCTGGATAGACTGCCTAACACTTAAAAATTTATATTAGATGTTAACAAATTCTTCTTTTTGAGAAATGGTTTTCTTGCTATTGCCAGTCTGCCTTTCATATCCTCTCTACTTTGACCATTGCCAGACATTTTGCTGTTCAAATAGCGAAAGTCATCTGCTACTTTTAGTGTCTCATTTCCTAATCTAATTTCCTCATTATCACCTAATATAATTCGATTACAGCCCTTGTTTTATTTTTGGCGATGTTCATCTTACAATCTCTTTTCATGACACTATCCATTCAGTTCAACTACTCCTCCAAGCCCTTTTTGTCATCTCTAACAGAACTACAATGTTGTTGGTAAACCGCTAAGATTTTATTCCTTCGCCCTGAACTTCAAATCCTTTCCAGTGTCTCCTCAGATTCCTTCACAGCTTACTCAGTGTACACATTGAATAACATCAGGAATAGGCTGAAACTCTGTTTCATTCGATTCTCAATGATGGCTTCCCTTTCATTACCATCAACTCTTCTATCTGCTGTCTGGTTTCTGTGTATGTTTGGAACACTTTTGCTCACTGTATTTTGGCCCTGCTACTTTCAAAATTTCAAATAGAGCAGTCCACTCAATACTGTCAAAAGCTTTCTCTAAATCTACAACTGCTATAAGTGTAGGTTTATCTTTCTGCAACCTATCTTTTAACATAAGACTTGGTGTAAGCACTGTCTTGCATGTTCCTACATTTCTCTGAAACCCAAACTGATCTTCTCTGCAGTCATGAAGTTTTTCCATTCTTCTGTAGATAATCTGTGTGAATGTTTTGCAACCATGACTTATTAAACTCATGGTCTGGTAGTATTCACACCAGTTAGCACCTGCCTCTTTTGCAATTGAAAAATTTACATTTGTTCTGAAGTCTCAGGGTATTTCACCTGTTTCATACATCTTGTACACCAGATGAAGTAGTTTGTCAAAACTAGCTCTTCCAAAGATTTCAAAAGTTCTGATGGAGTATCACCTAGTTCAGGGGCCTTGTTAGCACAGTGCTCAGTCGTCTTGTGATTGTACATTCTCATGACCGCTGCTACCAGCAACCATGTACAGTGGCTACATTCTTACCAAGTCTTTCTGCAGTATCACAGAAGGAATATCCAGCTTCTAGTAGCCCTATTACATGACCCCTTTCAAACACACTGAAGTGATGATAATGGTGTCTCCGTCACCTTAAAGACATTCTTGACCGACATCAACTTGTCACATCCAATCTGAAAGGTAACTAACACTCATGAATGTTACAGCATTTATTTAAACCAAATCTGATTTGCATCCTCACAATGGCACTACTAGTGCCAGTTTTTTGTGACAGGCATGAAATTTGATTAGACATCATCTTTCAGATGTAGAAACAAGCTTACCAACTTTTGTTTATGTCATGTAATTCCTTCTTTGTGTGCCAATGTTTTTCTATCAGCATGTTTTTCCATCAGCATATATTGCTCAATGCTCCTAAAGTGAATGCTTATTGGCCACAAAAAGTCATTTCAATAATATAAAATTAGGTACAAATAAAACAATTTAATTATTTATATGTTTAATGTGACTACTAAGTTCTAAAACTTACTATTCTTTCTAATGGAGATGGAATGAACTGATTTTCACATGAATAATTTTGAAAGAAATTGGTGTTGTGTATGTCAATAAAAATTACTATGTATTATCTGGTTGCTCGTAATGAGTTTCTTTTGCACATGGCATCCCTGAAATTACCTTGTGTAGTACTGCTGAGTTGGTGAAGCATAGGTATGTTGTGAATCCGAAGTGTTGTACGCGGCAGTTAGTGAGTCAGAATATAGACTATCTTGACCCAGTGATGAAGTTTCAGTCAGACCCGGGCTGCGACCTTCACTCTTGACAACTGTGAACGGAGAAAATATTTAGAATGAGTTACCACTGTGTGGAAATACTTTCCAAAACTTTTTGTCTGAGGATTCTACTAACATTTTTAGACTGTCAAAGTTCATAATTAATAATCAAATGGCATTAAACCATGAAAATACAAAAACTGATGTTATAGTCTTCTGTTTATACTCATTTGCCTCTACAGGCATATTTCTCTTGTTTTGCACAAAACTATTGTACAGAAATAATAGTGATGATAAAATTTTAATGAGCAAAATTCACAATGCTTGTTCAAATCATAGCCACAAATGCAAAAAACATCACACTGCATAAGACTGTGAGGTATATAGTTTGTGGTTTTTTACAGTTAACTTCAGGAACACAAATATTACTAATTAGCTGAAATGGTCATTCAGTCCTAGTCTAACAGCTTCCAGGGGCAACAAAAATTTGATTTTTCAGTATTTTGTCTAATTATTGACCAAATTTAAAAATTTAACTTCTGTTGGAAGCTATTTATTAAAAAGTACAATTTTATGTTAAAGTTCAACACAGTAACACAAGTACTAAATGAGAAACTTTATATATCTTAGGCAATTTCAGTTACGACATACAAATTCCCCATAATGCAATACGACCAGTATTTTAGAATGACAGCACTTTGCCACTTTCAACAAACTTTGTAAGTGATTGAAAATCATTCCAAAATTTTTATCGCTGACACGGCACAAAATTATGAAAGCAACAAAGTTTATTGCTTACTACATTTTCGCTGTTCATGCGATAAAACTTCAGCATCAGGCACAATGTTTTAATTTATCACTTCTCTAATACTAACTCTTGACAACATATTTTACAGACGGTATCCACATACACCACTGAATGTAAAATTACATCATTGTACGACATATAGTTCAGGAGATATGATGTCACAAACAAAAAAACGACGCACCATCACGCAATTATTCAAATGGGACGGAAATCAGTAGATGTGATGAATACGCACAGACAAACAAATGATTACCATTTACGAAAAATTGGAAGATTTATTCAAGATAGAGAGCTTCACAAATTGAGCAAGTCAATAACGTGTTGGTTCACCTCTGGTGCTTATGCAAGCAGTTATTCGACCTGGCATTGATTTACAGAGTTGTTTGATTTCCTCCTGATGGATATCGTGCCAAATTCTGTCCAATCGGCGCGTCAGATCGTCAAAATCCCAAGCTGGTTGGAGGGTCCTGCCCATAATGCTCTAAACGTTCTCGATCGGGGGAGAGAGATCCGGCGACCTTGCTGGCCAAGCTAGGATTTGGCAAGCACGAACGCAAGCAGTAGAACTCTTGCCGTGTATTGCGAATACATAGAATACATAGAAAGAAGGATCCTTTATTGTATGATTATATGATAGCGGAACAAACACTGGTAGCAGTTACTTCTGTAAAATATCTGGGAGTATGCGTGCGGAACGATTTGAAGTGGAATGATCATATAAAATTAATTGTTGGTAAGGCGGGTACCAGGTTGAGATTCATTGGGAGAGTGCTTAGAAAATGTAGTCCATCAACAAAGGAGGTGGCTTACAAAACACTCGTTCGACCTATACTTGAGTATTGCTCATCAGTGTGGGATCCGTACCAGATCGGTTTGACGGAGGAGATAGAGAAGATCCAAAGAAGAGCGGCGCGTTTCGTCACAGGGTTATTTGGTAACCGTGATAGCGTTACGGAGATGTTTAATAAACTCAAGTGGCAGACTCTGCAAGAGAGGCGCTCTGCATCGCGGTGTAGCTTGCTCGCCAGGTTTCGAGAGGGTGCGTTTCTGGATGAGGTATCGAATATATTGCTTCCCCCTACTTATACCTCCCGAGGAGATCACGAATGTAAAATTAGAGAGATTAGAGCGCGCACGGAGGCTTTCAGACAGTCGTTCTTCCCGCGAACCATACGCGACTGGAACAGGAAAGGGAGGTAATGACAGTGGCACGTAAAGTGCCCTCCGCCACACACCGTTGGGTGGCTTGCGGAGTATAAATGTAGATGTAGATGTAGACGGCATTATCTTGCTGAAACATAAGCCCAGGATGGCTTGTCACGAAGGGCAACGAAATTGGACGTAAAAATCGTTGATGTTTCGCTGTGCTATAAGGGTGCCGCGGTTGACAATCAAAGACGTCCTGCTACGAAATGAAATGGCACCGCAGACCATCAATCCTGGTTGTCGGACGTATGGCGGGCGACAGTCATTGGTATCCCACATTGCTCGGGGTGTCTCCAGAAACGTCTTTGGCCTGGAATATTACCGACTACAGTAGAATTGTCTTCGGTGAAGAGACCCGCTTGGAACTGAGCCCCGATGGCCAGCGAAGAAGCATCTGAAGGCGCCCTAGACAGTGGCGGCATACCAACCTGTCTGTCACCCGCCATAAGGCCCAGCAAACAGGAGTGAGGGTCTGGGATGCCAGTTCTTTTCAGAGCATGATCCCTTTGGTTGTCATCCGTGGCACTTTTACAGCACAGCGGTACGTCGACGATATTCCACACCCCGCTTTGTTGCCCTTCATGGCAAGGTATCCTGGGCTTATATTTCAGCAAGATAATTTCCGCCCGTCCACGGCGATAGTTTGTATTGCTTGTCTTTATGCTTGCAAAACCCTGCCTTGGCCTGCAAAGTCGCCGGATCTCTCCCCAATTGAGGACAAGCATTATGGGATGGGCCCTCCAACCGTCTCGGAAGTCTGACGATCTAACGCGCCAAATGGACATAATTTGGCACGATATCCCTTAGGAGGACATCCAACAACTCTGTCAATCAATGCCAAGCCGAATAATGTTGCATGAGAGCCAGAGATGGACCAATGCGTTATTGACTTTCCCAATTTGTTAAGTTGTTTATCTTGAAAAAAAAAATCATCCAATTTTTCTGAAATTATAATCATTTTTTTATCTGTACATGTACATCACTTCTACTGATAGCGATTTCCATTCCATTCGGATAATTCTTTCGTGATGCGTCGTTCTTTTTGTCTTAGGATGTTTACAAAACAGTAACTCGTTTGTAAAGTAGTCACAAATATGAAGCTGTTTTACGCATGGGAATTCGATTCTTTAAGGAACTGGTTATGGGGGACGTTACTGATAGATGCTAAAAAAAAGACGCAATTCACTTATTCACTTTTACGTTCTGTTTTTTCTTGTCTGTATTTTAAGGATGCAGAGCGACTTTACCTCCTTTCAGCACAGGAACTCATTCACCCCTTCCTGTTTTTCTATCCCGCTGAACAAATTTTTAATTACCCTTTTTAGCTCGAGATTCGTCTTTATGTAACGTGGATGATCTCCCGTGGACAAACTGACTCACGAGTATGGTATGCTCTCATATGAGTGATAACATTTTCCTACAAAACTTCATTATTCTGTCTTGACTCCCTGTTCATCAGATGTGATCGATCTTCAGGATAAGAGGATAAGGAACAACAGAGGTCACCAGGCAAATGGGAACGCTCTGTCTGCACTACTGTTTTAGTGGTATGGTGGCAGTGAAACATCAGCAAAGGTTCAGCTGCAATGTGTGGGTGGCGTAGATATTATCAAGATATCTCTGCACGGACATACGGAAGTGAGCTGGAGCACCATCATATAGTAACCAGGTACCCTTCGTACCACCAAAGCACATGTTCCATCAGTGGAGGCAGGGTCGCCCGCAGAAAGAGCAGATACGCCGCGCCTGTGAAGTAATGTGGAAGGATGATTGGTCCCACGAGGCGATCTCCAATAATTCCCACCGACACACTGAGTCTGAATGTCTAAGTCTGATAATTATTCAGAAATTGAGGGGCGTAAAATCTGTTGGTTACTAAATTTGTGGAATACAATTTTATCAGACGAATTACATGGAAGTATGGTACCATCTGGTGAGCAAGATGTATGAGACAGGCCAAATACCTTCAGACTTCAAGAAGAATATAATAATTCCAATCCCCAAGAAAGCAGGTGTTGACAGATGTGAAAATTACCGAACTGTCAGTTTAAAAAGTCACGGCTGCAAAATACTAACGCGAATTCTTTACAGACGAATGGAAAAACTAGTAGAAGCCGACCTCGGGGAAGATCAGTTTGGATTCCGCAGAAATATCGGAAGACGTGAGGCAATACTGACCCTACGACTTATCTTAGAAGCTAGATTAAGGAAAGGCAAACCTACGTTTCTAGCATTTGTAGACTTAGAGAAAGCTTTTGACAATGTTGACTGGAATACTCTCTTTCACACTCTGAAGGTGGCAGGGGTAAAATACAGGGAGCGAAAGGCTATTTACAATTTGTACAGAAACCAGATGGCAGTTATAAGAGTCGAGGGGTATGAAAGGGAAGCAGTGGTTGGGAAAGGAGTGAGACAGGGTTGTAGTCTCTCCCCGATGTTATTCAATCTGTATATTGAGCAAGCAGTAAAGGAAACAAAAGAAAAATTTGGAGTAGATATTAAAATCCATGGAGAAGAAATAAAAATTTTGAGGTTTGCCGACGACATTGTAATTCTGTCAGAGACAGCAAAGGACTTGGAAGAGCAGTTGAACGGAATGGATAGTGTCTTGAAAGGAGGATATAAGATGAACATCAACAAAATCAAAACGAGGATAATGGAGTGTAGTCGAATTAAATCGGGTGATGCTGAGGGAATTAGATTAGGAAATGAGACACTTAAGTAGTAAAGGAGTTTTGCTATTTGGAGAGCAAAATAACTGATGATGGTCGAAGTAGAGAGGATATAAAATGTAGAATGGCAACGGCAAGGAAAGCGTTTCTGAAGAAGAGAAATTTGTTAACATCGAGTATAGATTTGAGTGTCAGGAAGTCGTTTCTGAAAGTATTTGTATGGAGTGTAGCCATGTATGGAAGTGAAACATGGACGATAAATAGTTTGGACAAGAAGAGAATAGAAGCTTTCGAAATGTGGTGCTATAGAAGAATGCTGAAGATTAGATGGGTAGACCACATAACTAATGAGGAAGTATTGAATAGGATTGGGGAGAAGAGAAGTTTGTGGCACAACTTTACTAGAAGAAGGGATCGGTTGGTTGAACATGTGTTGAGGCATCAAGGGATTACCAATTTAGTATTGGAGGGCAGCGTGGAGGGTAAAAATCGTAGAGGAAGACCAAGAGATGAATACACTAAGCAGATTCAGAAGGATGTAGGTTGCGGTAGGTACTGGGAGATGAAGAAGCTTGCACAGGATAGAGTACCATGGAGAGCTGCATCAAACCAGTCTCAGGACTGAAGACCACAACAACAACAACAACAACAACATGGAAGTAAAACAATTCATTTAAGAAATATGAGAGCATATACACTTCATCAGTGCTACAGGCCCCGCATGGCCTAAAACCGGTCCTGGGTTTGCCCACCTCTGCCCAGTACTTCCATGGGAGTGGCGTCCTTTTTTTACCCTCTTCCGTCGCTAACGCTTTTATTCGAATTACCCTGATACGACCAGCCTATTTCTGATTTCTAACTGATGGACGTTAATGTCAAACTCGACAGTTACACACAGGGGAAGTTGAGGACACAGGTGGTACTGACCGCTGGACGAGTCCGGCATGGCCGCCCACGCGGCCGCGGAGAAGGCGGCTGCTGCCGCCCCCGCGCCGGCGCCGACGCCCACGGGCGACGCGCCGCCCCCGGACCCGTCGCCGCCTCCACCTCCGCCGTCCTGCAGCGCACCCGACGAGCCAGAGCCGCCGCTCGCCGGCACGCCTGCGCACACACACACACACACGGCGTCTTTGCATCAAAGCTCGTACTTGTGAGGCTAAAAAGTTTACTTAATGGTACCGTAAGACAAAATACACAGACAGGAATGTGAAGTGTTACAAAAAGTTGCTCTGAGCACTATGGGACTTAACTTCTAAGGTCATCAGTCCCCTAGAACTTAGAACTACTTAAACCTAACTAACCTAAGGACATCACACACATCCATGCCCGAGGCAGGATTCGAACCTGCGACCGTAGCGGTCACGCGGTTCCAGACTGTAGCGCCTAGAACCGCACGGCCACCCCGGACGGCGAAGTGTTACACCATAAACGCTACCAACTGATACCGTCAATATTCCCATCCATGTGGGATACGCTGATCAAAAGTTCATCCTTATGCGAGCTTATTCTCAGTACAGAAGAAAGCCATTCTTAGAGATGAAGAGTGGTGCGCTTGTATGAAAAAAGTAATGAGACCGCCAGCACTGCGAGTGATCTGGCAACGCTGTGTTGTTCTACTTGTGTAGACCGGTGTGTTCATCCCTTCCAGATGCTCTATACAGCCATCACATCATTTTTGAGAGCGCCATCAGTGAAGTTGTGTTTTTGGAGTGCGTTACGAAAATGGAACAACGGAATTTAGAGCAACGTTATGCAATCGAGTTTTGCATTAAAGTTGGGAAGCCTTGAGTGTGACCTCTGACAAGTAGGAAGAGGCCTACAGGGAACATATCTTGTCAAGAGCACAAATTTTTCGATGGCAAATGTCATTTTTGGAAGGCCGAGAATACGTTGAACATGAACCTCACTCAGGGAGACTTTCAACTTCAAAAATCTATGAAAAATGTGAACTTCTGCGTGCTCTTGTGAGATCAGACCGACGTTTAACACTAAGGATGACGGGTCACCTGCTAAAGTTGAAAATATTCACCATTCATCAAATTTTGACGCAATTCTTGCACATATGAAAGGTTTGTGCTAAAATCGTGCCAAAAAACCTCACACTGAACAGAAGGACGGTCGAAGAAACGTATGCGTTGATCTTCTTGAGAGGGTTGCCAAAGATCATGAATGGTTCAATCGTGTGATCACAGGTGATGAATCTTAGATTTTTGAGTACGATCGTGAGACTAAGCGGCAAGAGTGGCACACTGAGACATCTTTTCGACCGAAAAAAGCTTTAGCGAGAAAATCAAAGATCAAAATTACGCTGATTTGCTTTTTTGACAATAGGAGTATCGAGCACAAAGAATTTGTTCCTCCACAACAAACTGTCAACCAAGTGTTTTACAAAGACGTCCTTGAAAGGCTCAGGAAAAGAGTGAATTGAGTGAAACAGGACATTACAGACAAGTGTATGCTGCATCATAACCATGATCCATGTTACACAGCTACGTCCATCACGGAATTTTCAACCTCAAAAGGCATTCCTGTTGTTCCAGATCCCACCTAATCAGCTGGTCTGAGTCCTTGCGACTTTTTTCTTTTTGCTCTAAATCGAGAAATGTCGTAAGACGACGTCATTTCCGGACTCTGGAGAACATACAGAAGAAAGTGATCCACATGTTACAGTCCCTACCAGTTGAAGCCTTTCAACGCTGCTACCAAGGCTGGGAACAACGACTCTACCGGTGTATGGCTGCCGGAGGGAACTACTTTGAAGTGGACAACATTGTTATTTGAAAAAAAATTAAAACTTTGGTAGTTAATTAATCAGTCTCATCACTTTTCTCCCACACCTCGTATGAGAACACGAGGACTATCCCAAATATTTAACGTTACTGCATCTTTTCAGGTCAAGATCTCCGCACAGCATACCCAGAGCACCTGTACTTGCTGCTTACCGACAAATCACACAGACAACTGATTGTAGTGCAGTGACTGCAGAACGGGTAGTGGTGATGAAATGGACTCAGGGCAACAACGCGGCAAGAAGAGCAGGCGCGGATTATTCCAGAGCTACAACACCATGATTTCGTAGGATTGTTCGACTGGCTCTGAAGAGCAGACGGACGGCAAAAGCTGAACTCCAGTTTAAGGTTACAGGCAGAGTGTCACCTCGAGCTGTTGCGATCAGATTACTGGAAGCGGGGTTCACATCACGGGCCTTTTACCACTGACACCATACCGCAGACAGCAGAGACTTGCATGGCGTAGAGCCATATTCCACTGGGACATTGGGCGGGATTCTGTTGTGTTCAGAGGTGAGCCTTGCTTCTCTTTGTGTCAGTCAGATTAGCACCGAATCCATAGACAACGTGGTGAAAGGTACAGGAAGCAGCGTTTCTCAAGAGTCTCTAACTCCTAGAATCATTGTGTGGAGAGCTACTGGATATGGTAATAAGATATTGTAGCCTGTTGGTTTCTTGAACGTATTACAGCGTAATGATACGAGACTCTAAACACTGCATTTCACAACACCAAAGCCCTGAGGAATGTTTGGATCTTTGATTGACCTGGCCGATCATCTGATTTGTCACTCACTGAGCTTGTCTGGAGTGAATGGGAAGACGCATGCATTTCAAGACAAAAGATACCTTTATGGAACTGTCCGAATGCAAGGAAAATTGGTCGATGTGATGCTTACGCACATTTAAGAGAAATTAGATGATGCTTTCACGTAGAAGAGCTTCAGAAATTTAGCAAGTCAATAAAGCTTTAGTCCACCTCTGGCCTTTATACAAGCAAGTACTCGGCTTGGCACTGACTGACAAAGTCGTTGGACGTCCTCCTGAGGGATATCGTGCCAGATTCTGTCCAACTGGCACATTAGGTCGTCAAAATTTCGAGATGGTTGGAGGGCCCTACCCATAATGCTCTAATCGTTCACAATTAGGTAGGGAAGAAGCGACCTAGCTGGCCACGGTAGAGTTTGGTAAGCACAAAGACAAGCAGTAGAAATTATCGCCGTGTGCGGGAGGGCATTATCTTGTTGAAATGTAAGCCCAGGATGGCTTACAATGAACGGAACGGCAACAAAACGGGGCATAGAATATCGTTGATGTACCGCTGTGCTATAAGGGTGCCGCGGATGACAACCAAAGGGGTCTTGCTATGAAAAGAAATGGCATCCAGACCACCACTCCTAGTTGTCGGCTGTTATCGCGGCAACAGTCAGTTTGGTATCCCACCGCCGTCTGGGGCGCCTTCAGACACGTCTTCGGTCCGGAATCTCACTGACTGATTGGAATTGTCTTTAGTGATGAGTCCAGCTTCGAACGGAACCCTGATGACCAGCGAAGACGTATCTGGAGACATGTCTGGGCCTACGTTTCAGCACATAATGGCCGCCTGCACACGGCGACAATTGCTACTGGTTGTCCTCGTGCTTGCCAAATCCTAGCTTGTCCAGCAAGGTCGCCGGATCTCTCCCCAGTCGAGAACGTTTGTAGCATTATGGGCAGGGCCCTCCAACCAGCTCGGGATTTTGACGAACTAACGCGCCGATTGGACAGAATATGCCACGACGTCCATCAGGAGGACATCGAACAACTCTGTCAATCAATGCCAGGCCGAATAACTGCTTGCGTAAGGGCCAGAGGTGAACCAACGCGTTATTGACTTGCTCAATTTGTGAAGCTCTCTCTCTTGCACAAATCATTCAATTGTTCTTAAATTTTAATCATCACATATACCGACTTTCGTCCCATTTGGATAATTCCTTCGTGGTGCGTCGTTTTCTGTTTATGACGTCATATCTCCTGAACTATAAGTCGTACAATGATATAACTTTACAGGTACATTCAGTGGTGTATGTGAATACTCTCTATAGACTTTGTTGTGAAGAGTTAGTATTAGAGAAGAGATAATTTTTTTTGTCTTAGAGTGTACTTTAATACCAGCCTTTAGCCAGTGATCTTCACGAATTGTGTTTTATGCGTAGCAAGATGATATTCACATGCTGTTCACTTCCATGCCACGACGAATACAAGAGTATGTTATTGCCCATGCGGGTCATATCTCATGCTGATGACGCCGACGGGCATCAGTTCCGAACGGAATGAAAGTTTAATCGTTTAATACCCATTATGAGACGAACACCTCCACAAGGATTGATGAAAATCGGACGGGCGCTTAATGATTTAACACTTTCGATTTCCGTCAGCGTACGTTACTCGCCTCTTAAGTAATCTGCATTGAGTGCAATACTTTATTGACAGCGTTTTACAACTGACGGAAACTGCCAGCAGAGGCCTCTTTTGGCATGATCAGAGCACTGATTTCACATCGGAAAGGTGGGCAGCAAACTGAGAATGTTCCGTGATGACGTCGGCATGTCTTGGACTGAATTTATGTCTGGTACGATTAATGTCAGTTTGCTTTAAACATCGATAAATGTAAGTTAATATGGATGGATAGGGGAAACATTCATCTAATGTTCGAATACGTTGATTGACTGTCAGCTCAATTAAATATCTAGGCCGTAACTTTGTGAAACTACGGGTTGTTCAAAAATTCTCTCCGCAGTGCCGTATGATTGTTAGCCAAAAAATGCGTGCCGTACGCCGCAGTGAATATACCGAAATGAAACTTAGTGAAATACAGGATATTAATTTATTGGATATTCATTTTCACTTACAAATTTTCACTGTAAATGTTGAAAGTGTCCCCCCCCCCCCTCCCCCCCGTTGTTGAATACACAATTCAATTCGTCTAATCATGTTTCCAAGCACAAGCTGTAACATTTCTTCTGTAACAGAAGCAGTGAAAGTGAATATTGCAGTTTTCAATTCATCGATGGATTTTGGACGGTTTTTATAGACAGTTGCTTTCGCTGCACCCCAGAAGAAAAAGTCAGGTGGTGTTAGGTCATACGATCGTGGAGGCCAAAGTCCCTGTGAAATTATGCGATCACCAAAACCATCAGCAAGCAGTGACACTGAAACGCGAGCTGTGTGCGCGGTTGCACCATCTTGTTGAAAATAACCGTTCAGTATTTCACTTCACAAGTTCTCCTGTGAATGGGTACAGAATATCGTTCCAGTGTCGTTGGGCGTTTATTGTTTCGCTGGAAAACCCAGGCAGGCGAACAATCATACGGCACGTCCGGCCACCAACTGCGGAGAGACTTTTAGAACAACCCGTATATGAAATGGAATGAGAGCGGAAGGTCTGATGTAAGGCAGGCGAATGGTCGACTACTGTTTATTGGGAAAGTGTAGCGTACCTACAAAGGAGATCATGTACAGAATACTTGTGCGACGTACTGAGCACTGCTCGAGTGTTTGAGATACCCACAAGGTTGGATTAAAGGTTTAAATGGAAGCAATTCGAGACGCTTTCAGTACGTGGGTTTTGACAGGAGCGCCTTCCTACTAGACTTTTACACGCCAGTCGAAATAGTAGTTTAAATGTATGACACAGTATCGTTACTGAACTTGTTACCAGTCGGTTAGATCGATACGATAGTGTTGCGGAAATGCTCCGTGAGTCACGTGAGGATCCTCGGCGAGACCAATGTGATCTTTCGCGAAATGCTATTGAAATTCAGAGAACCAGTATTTGCGATATACTGCAGAACCATTCTACTGTCTCCAGCTTACATCTCGCTTAGGGACTATAAGGGTAAAATAAGAGAGGTACGGATTCATACAAAGGCATACAGGCAGTAATTTTCCCCTCAACCCATCTGCGGGTGGAACACGAAAGGAGTGACTAGCAGTGGTATGAAGTACCCTCCGTCAAGCACTAAGCAAAAAAGTACTTTCCACTGATGGACAAGTCCGCTATATAGCAGCAACCGCTTCAGGACTGCCTCGTAGGTTTAAGCACTGCCGGGATGGCTTCTCTGTTCGTCAGTTTCGCCTTTTATCCGTGTCCTGTCTGAAATTTGTATTCCGCCTCAAGTGATATCTGTGTCAGCATGACGTCACACCCAAGATTTACTTCCAGGTGGTGACACTGAATCTATGGACTTTCGAGGTCGGGTGAGAGGCTTCCAGAGCAGCAGCAGTAGCTTACAGGTTTTGACGTGTTTGCTGCAGTTTGAGACGCTTTCAGTACGTGGGTTTTGACAGGAGTGCTTTCCTACTAGACTTGTCACACTCCAGTCGAAATAGTAGTTTCAAATGTATGACACAGTATCGTTATTTCTGGAGGTGGGACAATGCATAAGAAACCACTCTTTTTAAAAATCTTTTTCTGCGACGTTCATATTTCCCAGTGACACAACTCGGCTTGTGCTACAGACTACACTGCGCGTTAGACATCCACGGACTGCTCAGCGAGTTACACATCGTGTTCCAAAAATCTCACCGAGAAGGATATCCTTCAGGAATATGGAACGAGTCACGGTATACATTAGCAGGCAGAAACAGCCACTGCATGCAACTTCTATACAGTGAGAACAAATTACGATTAGCGCTAATTTATTGAAACTGATAGATATAGGAATTACGTATATGTAGAGGAATATTATGAGAAAATCACCTACTTTTTTAAAGAAAGCACTGATTCTTTGATTGAACCATTCATCTGCCGTTTCGTCTAATGTTTCAATATTATTTTCTTTGAGCGTTGTTTGCTGACTATGTAGACAACAGCGTACAAGAATCCACTGGGTTTGTACGACCAATTAAGAAAGGGTGCTTTTCAAGTACTGTTTGAAGGTCGAAAACTTTTTCAAATTGCTATCGGATGTCTGTTGCAAGTTCGCAGAGACTGCAATGTCGGAATAAAAAAAACTTAACATCTAAGAGATTCCAGTATGAGGAATTGTACTCAGCAAAATGACACATATAAAAGCACATGACATGAAAAAATAAGCGATTAAAAATCCGCGGCTGCTATTCTACGGGCAAATTTTGAAATTACGAATAACGTAAGAGATAAAACAGAAGAAAATGTTTATCATCTACACAATTTCTTTGTCAGTTTGGCAAAACGTTCCCATTGCGAGACCAATTTAAAATCAAAGGAAAGATACTTGACATGGTATTTGCAAAAGAAATGAGGATTGCTCATATCATTAGAACCCGTTTCAGCGGAAGTGACAATTGCAGGAAGCAGCAGACTCAACGAAAGAAGGCAGTTTCTGTAGCAGCAAGCTGTATAGAAAGCTGCTCCTTACCCAAGCAAGTAAATGTAATTACAGAGAATCATTTGTTTAAAATGAGTTCAATTAAGCTTATAATAAGTTATTCCATGTCAAAATAAAATATAATCGTTAGGTTAAAATAACGGTGTTTATCCTACAGCAGGCAGTAATATTTCAATTACTCCAGCAGTCTTTCTGAATGACATATTGATACTTTTTTCCCATAATAGTGTAGGAACACAGTGACTGTGTACTAGATTACTATGGAAGGAACTGCAATCAGCAGTCACCATTTATAATAAATAATGACTGGTTGCTGCAGTTCCTCCCATAGCATTTTGTCTTGTTACATCGGGCAAAAGTAAGTGAAGGTGAAATGCATTTCTTGCGAGTTAGATAACAGGGTACTGAAAAAAATTTGTTATCTTTCACCCAAACAGAAAGTGTAAAATGATAACGCATTCTTTGGAATACAAGGTAGCTCTCTCCCTCCCCCCCCCCCCCCCCCCCCACCTCCCGCCTCTCCCCAGATTGGTTTTATTCTATGTGAGAAAGAGACGTGTGAAATATGGGCTCAAGAAGGGTGAGCAGCATCTGCAATTATTTGCTGACAACTCTGAAGTATAAGGGTAGGCATCATCATTGAGTGACTGTAGGAGGATACAGGATGACTTAAGCAGAATTTGTATTTTTGTTATGAATGACAGCTTGATCCAAATGCAGGAAGATGTAAGTTAATGCACGTGAGTATGAAAACAATCCTGTAATGTTCGAATGCAGTATTAGTGGTGTGTTGCTTGATACACACTGAGGTGACAAAGGTCATGAGATACTTCCTAATATCGTGTCGGACCTTCTCTTGACCGATGTCGTGCAGCAACTCTAAGTGCCATGGAATCAACGTGTCGTCGGAAGTCCCCTACAGGAATACTGAGCCATGCTGCCCCTATAGCCGTCCATAGTTGTGAAAGTGTCGCCGGTGCAAGATTTTGCGCACTAACTGACCTCTCGATTATGTCCCATAAATATTCGATGGGATTCATATCAGGCGACTTGGCTGGCCAAATAATTCACTCGAACTGTCCACAATGTTCTTCAAACCAATCGCGAACAACTGTGGCCCGGTAACAAGGCGCATCGTCATCCATTATTTGGAAAAATGAAGTCAGTGACAGACTGAAAATAGTCTCCAGACAATCGAACATAATTTCTAATTAGTTATCGCTCCAGCTGGACTAGAGGACCCAGTCCAGGACCCAGTCCATTCCACACCATTATGCTTGCACAGTGCCTTGCTCACAACTTGGGTCCGTCGCTTCATGGTGTCTGCGCCACACTCGAACTCTACTATCAGCTATTATCACCTGATATAGAGGGGACTCATCTGACCAGGTGACGGTTTCCAGTCGTCTGGGGTCCAATGGTATGGCCACGAGCCCAGGAGTGGAGCTCCAGATGATGTATGCTGTTTTCAAAGACACTCGCGTAGGTCGTCTACTGCCATAGCCCATTAACGCCATATTTCGCCACACTGTCCTAACGGATATGTTCGTCGTATGTCCCACATTGATTTCTGCTGTTATTTTAGGCAGTGTCGCTTGTCTGTAAGCACTGATAACTCTTCACAAACGCAACTGCTCTCAGTCGTTAAGTGCAGGCGATCGGCCACTACTTTGTCCATGGTGAGAGGTAATGCATGGAATGTTGTGTTCTCGGCACACTCTTGACACTGTGGATATCGAACTATTGGATAGCCTAACGATTTCCGAAATGGAATGTTCCATGCATCTGGCTACAACTACCATTCCACATTCAAAGTCTGCTAATTCCGGTCGTGTGGCCATAACAACGTCAGAAACCTCATCACATGATTCACCGGAGTACAAATGACAGCTACGCCAGTGCACTGCCCTTTTATCCCTTTGTATACGATATTACCGCCATCGGTATGTGTGCATATCGCTATCCCGTGACTTCTGTCACCTCAGTATGAAGATACCTTTTAAAGCTCAAGATGATGAGTTACAAATTTTTGAAGACCACCATTAATAAAATTTCCAGTATAATCGTGCACTGGACTTTGACTAAAATACCCTGAAACCTGAAGTCATTTTTTAGTTTCTGTGCAGCTATGAAGTCGAACTATGATTTCACAATGGTTTCCTGTGAACATAACTCTTGGAGGAGCTGTCTGGAGCGCAGTGGATGTATTTATCTCGTACCACTGGTGAGCACTTGTCACTCAACTGACGGACTGTCGCCGGCCGCGGTGGTCTAGCGGTTCTAGGCGCTCAGTCCGGAACCGCGCGACTGCTACGGTCGCAGGTTCGAATCCTGCCTCGGGCATGGATGTGTGTGATGTCCTTAGGTTAGTTAGGTTTAAGTAGTTCCAAGTTCTAGGGGACTGATGACCACAGATGTTAAGTCCCACAGTGCTCAGAGCCATTTGAACCATTTTTTTGACGGACTGTCATCACTGAAGTAACGTCACATTCTTCACTTTCTGAGCCGCTAAACTGAATGCCAAACTCAGGATCATTACAGCTATCCATTATCGAAAGCACTGCCTAAACAACATATTGGACAGGGACTGAAACGGCGTCTTTTGTCGTCGAGCATCCAAAGCTGCACAAAGTTAAGACGATATCCAGTTACAATCTTCTCTACCAAAGCGTGACATCCTGGCTACAAATGTCGATCAGGTGCTCTCTAGCGGCCGAACACTTAACTACCAGTGCTAAAACGGACACAAGCGAGGTTTTATTTTTTTCAAAGGTGTGTTCTTCAGTTGATCGATTATACTCGGGGTTCTAAGTTTTTGACATAATAATAAAAACGAGAAACTTGTGATTTTATGTTTAGGGGTTAAAGGAAGACACTGGAACAATTCAGAGGCGTTCTCCTCGATTTGTTACCGGTAGGTTAGATCATTATGCGAGTGTTTCGGAGACGCTTCTGTAACTCAAATGGGAATTCCTGTGGGGAAGACAACATTGTTTTAGCGAAACAATATTGAGAAAATTTAGATAACCAGCGTTTACGACTCTCTGCAGAACAATTCTACTGCCGTCCAAGTAAATTTCTACTAAGGATCACGGAGATAAATTACGGGGCGTATGAAGGCGTATAGAAAGTCGTTACTCCCTCGCTCTGTTTGCAAGTGGAACTATAAATGGAATGACTAGTAGTGGTACAAAGTACTTTCTGCCCTACATCATACAGTGACTTGCGGAATATGTGTGTATACGTAGCTGTAGATAAGAGGAAAGGGTGCCATCGGGCCAACAAAACAGGAAATCCATAAATAAATATCAGATTTGCAAAAATATTACTTCTGCATGATAATTTCATTGATTGCATATCAGAAACAAGTTGTTTGCTTCGATTTTCTAAAGTGAATGTGTTCTCATTTCATAAATCACTGGTCGGCTGACACGCAGGTCTGGCTAACCTGAAAAAAGTTATAATTCTAGGTCTGGAACAGACGTTAATTAATTCCAAACTGGGGTTCAGAATGGAAAGGTCAAGAAACACTTGAATAAAGTAGTCATATCCCGGATAATCGATTTTATTCGATATATTTTGAGAGAGAACAGCAGTCTGAAGAAATTATACTTAAGTTTCTGAGTTAATTGCAATCTCACTTGAAGCATTATCTCACGGAGTATCCATCCGCGCTCCATAGGCTACTTATCAAGCAAGGCGGATGTTTAAAGTTATTTATTGCTTGAAAAAGATTATATTTAGTGGTGAAGTTGAATTATGATCACACGAAGAGAATGCAATTTGCTATATTTGTATTTCCTTTACCAATACTTACGTTGAAGCATGATTTTGTGCCTCTTCTGAAACCAAAGCAACATATTTGGAGTTCACAATTTTTTAAAAACTTTATGTATATCAGGTTGACTGGATCCAAAATAGGATATACGCTTTTTCGTTTTTTCCCTACTGGATCCAAAAAGACAATAACTCATTTTAATGCAATGGAGCCAAACTAGCGAAAAGTACAAAGAAAAATACCAAATCTAAAACATAGGAGCCACCACACAGTAGGCAGATGTTGTACACTCAAAATTTTTTATGTCGGCCTTTTCTTCTTTTCCTCTTCATCAAGCAGCACTCTAGCAACAATGATTTCATCACTATAATAATAATTCCGTGTGCCTCAACAGCCTGGTGTAATTCTTACAACTGTATGACACTTTGGCGACTTCTGTGTCCCCAACCTACTCTAGTACTCCTATCGGTGAAAGGGGACCTACATTTTAACGTGAAATCAGTAGCGTAAACAACATTTACTGGCGACCGAGGCACGACACTTTATTGCCGCCCCCCCCCCCCCCAATCGGTGCCTGGGGTGCAACGCTTTATTGAGCCCTTCCCCTCCTCGGCGCCCGGGATGCGATACTACACTTTACTGGCGTCCTACCCCCTCCGAGAACACATGTATTAATAATATAATATATAGAATTTACTCTAATAATAGTAATACATTTTCGAGAAAATTTGTTTGTCTTCTAGGCCATTTGGCGCCCCTCTGCAAGTGGCGCCCGTGGCATGTTAGACCCACTTGTCCCCTATGCCCCCCGTCGCTACGCCACTACGTGGAATCCCAACCAGTCTTCATCCTGGTGAATTTTCATATCGTTGACAGGTGAGGGCTAGAAGGATTCGATCCCGTGATATATTACGGTGTCCAAGCATTCACTTGACCACTAGACCACCAGGGTGTAATTAGTGTAACCCATCTCTTCACTGTCACACACTACTATTGGAAAACCGTGCCGTTACATTCAAGTCAGCAATTAGCTCTCATACAGCAGCATTCAAGATCATGGAACTAGGCCATAACTAATCATTTGCGAAGTGCAAACAAACAAAAAACACAAAACAGCATTTTCTACAAGCGAATAAAATTGTACAATAAATTGCCCAAGGAAAGACAATTAAAACAAAACGCTTGTAAAGTCAGTTAAAGCACATCTCTTAAACAATAAATAGAACAGAATCAAGGATTATTTAGGTATCACAGAACAGGGAATGGTAAAATTAACATAATTTAATAACACAAACCTATCATTCTTTAGTAAACTGTCATAGTTTAATCAATTTTACTGTATAATCCTATACCCAGAATCTGTTCAGAAAATTCGAACCTCTTTCCATTTTCTTGAACTCAAATCTCATTCATTGTGATGAGGTTCTAGCTCAGGTTTTTCCGGGTGCGTGCAGATTTAGGAAGTCGGAGAACATAATATGCAAATTTCCACTATAATATCAATTTTGCTTGGTTTCTGGACCCTCGATGTATTGCTGAAGTACAGGAGCATCGGATAGTAAGATCGAAATATCTTTAATACTGGCCAGACATATTGTTCAAAAAAGTCACAAGATGACGTGTATCGTTGAAGAAAGGAGCCGTTTAGTTCAAATTGTCTTCACGGACATGATGTCGTGGAGGAAGACCTATAACAGATAGGGATTTCTTCATTTAATATTATTACTCCTTTGGCGTCATTCTCTTGACACTAATGACGTCACTATAACTGCCATCCCATCAGCTACAAACTAAGTGGATATACCAATTTCTGTGTGCGTGTGCGCGCTCGTGTGTGTGTGTGTGTGTGTATGTGTGTGTGCGCGCGCGTGTGTGGTATCTATCCAATGATGTGATATAAATAAGAAGCGTAATTTTTTTATAAGATGATTTCATTGTGGCACCCCTTAGCTAACATCTTAAAAACGGTTTCCTTTTTAAATGAAGATGGCATGTCTGACATAATTGTGTAAACGAACTATGGATGAATAAAGAGCTTACAGTTAGCTTGCTGTAACCATTCAACGGCGCGCAGGCAGTCGCTTGCGATGGTGTTGTTGCTGGCCGGAGGACAACGCGAGTCGTGCAGTGCGGTGCGGTGTGTCTAGTGAACGTTTGTTTCACTTCTCTCAACTGTTGTTTTTATGCAGTACTTCATAGTAGTATGTAATGATTTCAGCTATCTATGTGCTCGAAATCAACATTAGTCTAAACCGGAATTTACTTTCTCGATTCCAGATACTTCGATAAATTATTCTTTAATATCTGGATATTTCAGGCAGGCCGTCGTGGCCGAGCGGTTCTAGGCGCTCCAGTCTGGAACCGCGCTGCTCGGGCATGGATGTGTGTGATGTCCTTCGGTTAGATAGGTTTAAGTAGTTCTAAGTCTAGGGGACTGATGACCTCAGATGTTAAGTCCCATAGTGCTTGGAGCCATTTGATATTTGCGATCTCCTGTCAGGTCTCTATCGGAAACCTGTCATAGACTTTTCCAGCACAACATAAAACTTCATTCTGGACCCTAATAGACAGCGATGTATAATCTATATCGAATGGAAGTGAATTTATTGGTATGTAATCCAGAGGCCCTGAAGAGGCTTCAGTAAGACGCTCGCTCTGTGAGACTACTGGCTACAAAAGTGTTCGAAAAAACACTGTATTTTCATGGGCTGACGTTATATATTCGTCCAGAAACGACATCCAAATGAAAAGAAATCGGAAAGCAGACGACTTCTGTTGCCTAAGAGGCGGAGTGCGTATTTATTTTCGGAAGCAGTGAGGTTCAATTTCCCGTCCAACCATCCTTATTTCATTTTTTCGTAGTTTCTCTAGGTCGATTAAGGCGAATGCACGGAAGGTCAATTTCTTTCCCTTTCGCCTCTACTGACGTCTTTGTGAACGAGACTGCAGACGCTAACCTTCCTTCTTTTCTGAAATTTACCTGTGGCGGCGGCCGTGGTGTCACACGAGGACTCCGATTGTCCGCTGCCAGGACTCGACACACCGGCCTCCTGCGACCTGAAACAATACACGCGTTCATAGTACACACACACAAACAAACAGTAATATGACATACACGCGTAAATGGAGCTCACGCTACAGCTAAAGGAGAAAGGCTGCGCTTACTTTCAGGAGGTGCTGGAAGATACTCAGTAGCATTTTGACGCCTAGATATGCAGGTGGAGATCCACCACCGACAGCACACAACGAGCAATGTAAGGAAGCATAGCGAAATGCAGAATCGTCGCGGATTGCTATGTGTTTGGCTGAGGAAGTGCGCTATAAATATGGAATAGACTCGTCCCACAGCACAGCGAAAGGTTGTATTTATAATCCACAAAACAGGCAACTCACTAACTAACCAACCAACTGGTAACAGTTCCACAGCATGTACCCCCCCCCCCCAAAAAAGCAACCAGTGTGTTCTTTTAAGGGGGTGACTGACATTTGGTTCGGTGAGGCAAGCAGTGATCATACGCAAAATGTCCATTTACACGTGCCTTAAAACGCACAAAGATCGCGCGTTAGAGCGAAAATGAAAGTCCAGTGTTACGCGCTTCAGATAGCGTACATCTGTACTGAACGCACAGAGATGGTGTAGAGTGCTAAAAGGAAATCAGCAACTCTGCTTTCTCTGCGGCCGCTGCATTATATGCCATTCCGGGGAACAGTACGAAAAAATAAACGGTCGTTTTAGATGAAAAATACGGATGTGCAGACGGGAGAAGGGTGGCAAGCTTAACATTTCTTCTAAATTAACTTCTTTTGGTGGACGTGTCATTACACGGATTACACGGAATAAAAAACTCCGAATTTCAATAAATTTTAATACGCTTTGTGACAAAAAGAAACGAAGCACCCAGAAGACAAGGTTGGACGTCAATGTAACTTCGTATACGAACACCCCATCGGCGGTTGTATGGATAATTAAAGATGCAATTCTTCGTAACAGGTAGAATGGCGACCAGAGTGCGTTAGCGCTGTTCGTATTTAGTGTTGTTACCGAGCCTGGTAGGGTACATAACATGCGTGACCAGCACCAGATGTCGAATCATCGCTGTGAACGAAACGGCAATGCCGCATACCCGTGTGAGGTAGCGTTATCGTCACCCGAATAGTCTGAATGGATCCTCGTTGTGGGTCTCCATTTGGCCGTGCAATGGCCAGGTTTGTGGGGCTTTCGGATGTGATACTGGACTGCATAGGAAAGTGAGGGCAGGCAGCCTCTTCAACAAGGTTCCAAGGGAGAATGACAGTATTGCACACAAATGCGGAAGCCCTCCAACAATAACTAATGGACTCTCTGCAAAATTCTGTATCTTCCCGCACTATTAGTGGGATGTTAGTAGCAGCCAGACTGGGGATCACAAAACAAACGGCTGCGTTTGGAGTGGTGTCGTGACCAGAGAGTATGTACTCCTGATGAATGGCATTGCGTTCTGTTCAGCGGTGAATATAGTTTCTGCACTAGCCCAGAAGACCATTGTCGGCGAGTATGGTGGCAACATGGGGAAAAGTCCCGTTCTTCAATTGTTGTGGAGAAGCACAGAGATGTTACCCCTGGCATCGTGGTGCGGGAAGCCGTCGGGTATGACTTCGGGTCACGGCTGGTACCATGACTCTCACGGCACAACGGTACGTCAGGAACACCCTTCGCTTCTACTGCTGTCTCTCACGCTACACCATCGAGGCGCCTTTTTTTAACAGGAAAATGCCCTTCCCCACATAGCACGTCGTTTTATGAACTGCCTGTGTGATGCTGAAGTAGTCTTGTGGGTAACAAATTGTCAGATCTGTCGCCGATAGAACATTTGTGAGAGCAGCTAGGACATCA
Source organism: Schistocerca americana (assembly GCF_021461395.2). NCBI lineage: Eukaryota > Metazoa > Arthropoda > Insecta > Orthoptera > Acrididae > Schistocerca > Schistocerca americana. Next base: position 142,845,158 of record NC_060124.1, read on the forward strand.
ACTCTGTCCCAGTGCTAGTACAGCTTATCAAGGACCAGGCACAACATTTGTGGGTCATCTTGCCTCAGAAGAGGATACAACAGATTTATGACAACCGAATCAGTGCATATATCCAGGTCAGAGGGGGCTGCAAGATAAGTGCGCTCATGCTGTCAAGTTTTTTGTAAATTTGAATCGATTTTGTAATCAATGAAATAACATCACATACCCTCTCAACCCATGAAGTTTCATTCCATTTCCTCCTCCCTTCTGGACGCTTCAATTTTTTTTTTGTCAGACAGTGTAAATAGCTACTTCCCATCAGAAACAATAGAGATGCTGTTTTTCAGAAATCCTGTCTTCGTTGTATATAGGCACGTTGCTGGTTTCTGTCAAGCGCGTGTCCAGTAAACGAAATCTGTCAAAAACCACACTTTCAGTGCGTCAGTATCCTTACTGCAGCACGACTTCTCTTTCATGATTGTTTCTCGGCAGTAAGGTCAATGAAGAGTTCTTTTTTTCTTTTTAATTTGCTCCACTGTTATTGCGGCCTCTGCTCTTTCAACATACAGCAAATTTCGTTAAATGATGTATTACGTTTGCTCCTGTTGTGATAATCTTTACTTCTGATGTTAAAAAGAGACTGCTTCAGTTCACATTGTTCAATTCAAACACCCACTTGTTCTTTGCACCAAAGTTGCCATATTCTGCCTTCCTCCTCCTCTAAATCGCTTTGTCTGCGTGGCGCGGAGGCTGTGAAATGCACAGGTTATAATCGGAGTTGTCTTGTTTGAAATTTTCAAGTGCTCTCACATGCTGTGAGCTTGGACTGCAAACTCAATTGCTGCCAAATAACTGATTGGGGCTAAACTGAAATACTAGTACTTATCTTTCGGTGCGTTGTTTTCTTCAAAGATAAAAGTTTGTGTTGTATGCTCCCAGGTCCTGGAATTCGTGAAGAAAGGTTTAATGTCCTACGTTGCCTCTCAAAAACACAGACCGTGTAACTTTTTATATATCTTCATTTACTTAGGCATATCTCTGCCCAGCGTAGTATATAGCGCAGTCTTTGACAGTGTTGCGCAGCAAGTAAATTTACAGAACACTTTACACATATGTTCTTACTTTAAGACATCTGTATCAGAAGTAAGTTTCGCATCATGAAACTCTAAAGTATTTGACAAACTCCCAGTACCATAATATCTACTACAATGTGATTTCCTTACATCAGTGTTTATTAGGAAACATTATTAGCAGGCCGGCCGGCGTGGCCGAGCGGTTCTAGGCGCTACAGTCTGGAACCGCGAGACGCTACCGTCGCAGGTTCGAATCCTGCCTCGGGCATGGATGTGTGTGATGTCCTTCGGTTAGTTAGGTTTAAGTAGTTCTAAGTTCTAGGGGACTGATGACCTCAGAGGTTAAGTCTCATAGTGCTCAGAGCCATTATTAGCATTACAAATAGGACACATATTAAAGATTACAAAAATATGGTTTTACAATTTTGATTGTTAACAGTACACGTAATTTGACTAGAGAGTAAATTTGGCATCTCCTCGTCAAAAATGTATTTTGAAGTTAGCTTTCTCAAAGCTGTGACTTTATTAGTGCTATTCAATTAATTGGACAGTGTAAAATTACAATTAGGTTTTTGGTGTTAACAGCGATACAAATCAGTTGTTTCGAAGCCGAAAATACGACACAGTTTACTACTTATTTCGGTAAATCCTCAAAAAAGTACAAAGTTTCCCGGATTCTCCGTCACTTTCTAACAAGATATAAATCCCTGGAAAGTTAGTTTTCTTTACGTTCTATGAATTTCTATGTTGCTTCCACTATGTGACAGTTTTGAAGGTTACTTACGAGTTATGGTCAATAACAGCCTAGATTAAGAACCCATGGGCTTTAAACTTCCTCGCTATTAATTAGTATTTTTTATTGTGTTTTTTCGACTATGACAGTAATACTGGAATGTAAACAAATGTAGATAATCGGAAGAAAATAATTCGACCGATTTACTATTAACCACATGTCAGTTCAATGGATGTCATACAGACGATTCTTACTCCAATTACAAGTGTTATTCGTTAACCTATAGCGTAAAATTATCAACTGGACTATTCAATAGCCAGCCCTCTGGGTTTTGGTGCTCGGCAACCGATCTAGATAGACAGTGAGTAGATCGATACCATGCGGAAAGTTGTTACAAGCTACATTCCAGCCGCGGACTGTCTTTCCGTTTTTAAAACATGCGAGTTAGTGAAAGCTTCGTGTTATATCGAATGCTCTCTCACTCATGGATATAGATTTGGCTTTGATTCGATGCATCATGCAGTATCCAGGTAAAGGGAACGATTTAGGCATTACGTCCGGGGACTCATGTACACTAAAAGTAACGTGTAGATAGACTTTTAGAGCCTTTTTACACATTTCTTTTAGCGCGCACAAGCCTCTCCAGGGTTACGCAGACTGCCAGACGGCCCCCCCTCCACCCCCCCCCCCCCCCCCCCGTCCCTCACCGCTCTTACTGCTACATGTTGCATGGAACAGAAGGCTTTTTAAGCGTGCGTGAAAGCGCATGATTTGACACGAAAGCTGTCGACAGTAGCCGAAGCGGCCACTCACAAGAGCAATTTCAAGTGGTGAAGAAGCCTGCAGCTGTACACAGATCTCGCGGAGGGCTGAGAAAGTGATTTCGAGAAGAAAGAAGATAGCATATGTCGGTAAGGCGGAAAGACTGCGTGATTTAACACGTTGACTGCCATGAGGACGCTGGCGGCCATAGCAGAGCCTTACCCTGCCCTTGCGAATTGTTTGCGGGAAGAACGATTGGCGGTATGACTGAGTGTGGGCTCGAAACTCTCAATTTTTATCTTCACGATGTTCGCGAGATGTACGTAGGAGCACGCAATGTATTGGTTGACTCTTCTAGGAACGTACACTCTTGGAATCTTTACAGTAAACCAAACGGTGATGCGGAAGGCCTCTCTTGCATCGTTTGCCACTGTAGTTGGCTGAACACCTCCGTAACTTTTTCGCACTCGCTAAATTAATACTTAATGAAATATGCTGTTCTTCTTTGGATCTTTTCTATTTCCTCTATCAATCCTATTTAGTATGTATTCCAGAATGATGAGCAATATTCAAGTATTGGTCGAACGAGTTTTGTAGGCTATCTCCTTTGTTGACGGACTAGATTCCCAGAAAGACGGAAGAAAGAAGATCAGAGTTTAACGTCTCTTCGACAATACGGTCATTAGAAATGGAGCACAAGCTCGGCTTACGAAAGGGTGGGGAAGGAAATTAGGCTGTGCCCTTTCCAAATGAGTCATCCCAGAATTTGCCTGGAGCGTTTTAGGTAAATCACGAAAAAGTAAATCTGGGTGGCCGGACAAAAATGTGAACCGCCGTCATCCCGAATGCGAGTCCTGTGTCTTAACCACCTCGCGACCTCGCTCGCTTACGTTTCCTGAGGATCTTCCAATGAATCTCAGTCTGCATCTGCGATTAGTTTTACGCGGTCACTCTGTTTTATCGCTACATATGCATACTTCTAGATATTTTATGCACACATCAAAAAAAGTTTTGCATCACCTCGGTTCCGAGAGTTCCGGAAACTGTCCAGAAAATTGGAATGGAGATCAACATAAACATCATTTCCGTCCTTTTTATTGGTCTTGGAAACCACAGATTGCATGCATTGCAGCGAGACCTTCAGAGGTGGTGGTCCAGTTTGCTGTACACACCGGTACCTCTAATATCCAGTAGCACGTCCTCTTGCATTGATGCATGCCTGTATTCGTCGTGGCATACTATCCACAGGTTCATCAAGGCACTGTTGGTCCAAATTGTCCCAGTTCCTGTCTCTCTGTATCTCCTCCATGTTCGAACAACATAGCTTTGGTTCACTCCGAGACGCCTGGACACTTCCCTTGTTGAGAGCCCTTCCTGGCACAAAGTAACTATGCGGATGCGATCGAACCGCGGTATTGACCGTCTAGACATGGTTGAACTACAGACAACACGAGCCGTGTACTGTTGGAATGACTGGAACTGATCGGCTGTCGGACCCCCTCAGTCTAATAGGCGCTGCTCATGCATGGTTGTTGACATCTTTGGGCGGTTTTAGTGACATCCCTGAACAGCGAAAGGGACTGTGTCTGTGATACAGTAGCCACAGTCAACGTCTATCTTCAGGAGTTTTGGGAACTGGGGCGATGCAAAACTTTTTTGATGTGTGTATTTAGTTTTGATATATATGGCCCCTGACGACAATTTCTGATGCTAAGGACAGTTTACCCAGAAGGTAGTTTAGCATGCTAATTACATCAGTGGCAATCACAGAAATGCACGAATGCGCGATCCTTGGCCTTTATGCACCCAGTACATCGTCAGACCATTAAAGTAATGGGTTGATGTGGCATCGGTGCAATTTTGATATCAAATTGATATGCAAATTAACTAAATTAACCAGTTAATTACCCCCATCCTCCCACCTCTACCCCCAGCCCCAACCCTGGATGACGTCATGTGCTTTCTCCAGCTGCACGTGGGTCCCCCCCCCCCCTCCTTACCCTCCCCATCCCTCGCCCTAACCCTCACGCAACTACCCTATTAGCAGGAATTTCCCATTTGGGCGGGAAATTCACAAAATGGCCGACATTTCAAAAATGAGGGGAATTTCTTTGTCCCGCCATTTTTGAAATGTCGGCCATTTTGTGAATTTCTTTGTCCCACGGCAGTGCTGATGTCTCACCCCCACCCCCTCACACTGAAATTGATGGGACATTCAAATTTGGGTGCGAATTATTTTTCTCCGGTCACGTGACCAGAATTGGTGAGAGAGGTTCAGTCTATGCTGAGCTGTCGTTGTGGAAGCATCACGATGTGTTCGATCAATGAGATGAATGTGAAGAATAGAGCAGCTTTGGTTCAAATGGCTCTGAGCACTATGGGACTTAACATCTGTGGTCATCAGTCCCCTAGAACTTAGAACTACTTAAACCGAACTAACCTAAGGACATCACACACATCCATGCCCGAGGAAGGATGCGAACTTGCGACCGTAGCGGTCACGCGGTTCCCGACTGAAGCGCCTAGAACCGCACGGCCACACCAGCCGGCTAGAGCAGCTTTCAATAGATGTATTACATGTACACATTTGAGGGAGGACTGCAGCCACAATTCATTACATGGGGGTTGAATATTGTGATAATCACAGAATAAAGGAGAAAAAGCAGAATGATTCGGTTCAGCAGATTGTGACAATGCAGAGGGATGGAGCCAAGATGCATGTCGCAACTGATACACGCTCATGTGTAGGCACAAACTGCCGACATTTTCCACTTGACACATTCACTTTTCCAAAACAGAAGAGGTGGGCAGTTGATGCTAATTTGCTTTAGTGGAAGCATATCCGTATATGTGCTATATACCACCGAAGAGCTTCAATAGCTCATCTCCATCTACTTTCCCCTCAACCAACCAACCCTTTCACGCCATCATCAATGTCTTGCCACGCTCGCTACTGTGTGGGATGTCTTCTATCGAAGAACTGTTGGTGTCTGACCGGGAGGAGTTTAACAGTCTTGTTGCCTGTATGCACACAGCCGAGGACTGCACCCATAGCCTCCCACATCCAGAATGGAAAGGTGTTATATTGGACGAGTGCCTGAAGAAGAAGGAAAATATCGTTCAGTAAATAATGGTTATGCAGCAAAATGGTATGAAGATGCTGCTATTATAACTACTTGCCATTTTTGAAATTCACAGTCAGTTTTCCACCTCACAAGAGACCTTTGACTCCGATCCAGAGGACCAAGCAACTGGTCTAGTCCACAATTATGCAACCAAAGGTGCTTGAAACTGACAGTAGCCAATAGGAAGGCAGCATCGAATCAAATCAGGGATATAAGGTGGACCCAGCAGCCGTGCAACCTCAGCTGCAGTCAGCATGAAGCGTCAGCTGAGACCGTCCAGCACAGAGTAGGAAGAAGCCACAGAAGAGGAAACACTCCTTGCTTAATGTTTGTGCTGACTGTCTTGTGAGAAAGATGAAGTATTTGTGCTGCTATTATCGATTGTAACGGTTTTTCTTCTTAGTTCATCAGTGGATGCGACGTCCTCCAACCTGTAGGGATCTGCATCAAAGATGTGTCCCAGCCTGTCGGGACCCGCAGCAGCAGCAGCACCCTGGGATCTTGTCGTGCAGCTGGCCAGCTTGTTGGAGCAGGACAATGAGCTGTTATTGTTGGTTGAAGACACCCATCCAGCTCCTGATTCGCAAAAGTGCACCGAGGGCCCCAATCAGCATGACGAAGGTCGGTACTGGACCCCATCATATGCCCCATAGCAGATTATTCCAGCGATACTGCATGGACAAAGTGAGGATGTAGTGGATGAGAAGATACCAATTAATCTGTGTGCAACGCTACTTTTCACTTCAGTGTATAATTTAACTGCTAGTGCTTCAAAGCATTTACATATCGGTACAGAAGCATCCTCAGACAGAGACTGGTGAGTTGTGATAGAGATCTAGAATTCAGCTAAAAATGTTAAGGTGTGTTTTAGGAGGTGGAATGGGATGAACTGTGTCGTGCAAAATCCTACATCAAGCAGCAGCTGACCGCCGAGTGTCATAAGAGCCCTCCTCCTCTGGACATTTACTGTGCTGCTCTAACTCTATCAATTGAAACAGTGTACCATGATAATGTACTTCGTGTGAAAAGTGACACATCCATTTATCTGTAGCACTCCACCGTTAAAGACTCGTTTGGTCTACAGACGGTGCAATCCATTGTGCTGGAAAGACTGAACAGATGCCTGCCTTGTGTTAAAGCTGTGTATAGAGACACTGTAGAGGATGTACTATGGACAGTGTGCATGTAGACGACTTTGAACGGTGGGTCAATATAGTGGCAGTGGAAACTAATGTACTGCAAATAAGTTTGAGAGACATACATGCTGAATTCTGTGCTTACAAGAAGGCTTTATTTTCAATATTCTGTACTGATGATAAGGTAAACAAAGAACCTGTTGATGTAGTGCATCCCACGTATGATTACTCGATAAAAATGTATCTACTCATGTATGTGTTTTCGTTTATTACCTCTCATTATACTGTAATACTAAAGCTACTGTTACCAGTATTTCCATTGCAAAGATGCAACAGCAGAAAATTATGTCATTTAAGTAAATTAACTGTAAAAGCCCATTGCACGCCAGTACCTGAAATAGTCGGCACCATGGCAGGGGATAGCGTTAAACTCCATTGCATTCCAGTATCTGATGTAGTGGGTATCATGGCAGGTTGGGTGCAGCATCAAGACTTTGCTGTAAGCGACTGGAACTGCGACAGCGTGCAAGAAGACTGGAAGAAGAAAGGCGTGCTCCTTCCCGCCGACATACATACAATAACAGCTGGTCCGTCTACAGCGGCGAGACAAATGTTTTCATGTCGCTGGTAACACATCTGGATAGAGTCTGCTTTGGGCAGGTATGTGTATTTTCAAAAACACTGTTGCAGCCTACTCGATATACAGTACTTAGAGGCCTATATACAAGATCACGTTATCAAAAATCCTTTGCGTAACTTCGTTAATTAGCACTGGAACCTGAGGAAAGCCGTGCTACTGGAATCACTCTGGTCAGATCTGAAAGTGGAAGAATTAGAGGGGGAGGTCTCGCATGTCATCGTGTACGATGGCATATAAAATGACTTGATAAAAGTCATGAGATAGCGATTTGCACATGTACAGATGGCGGTGGTATCGCGTACACAAGGTATAAATTGCAGTGCATTGACAGTCATTCGTACACAGATAATTCATGTGAAAATGTTTCCGACGTAATTGTGGTCGCACGATGGGAATTAATAGACTTTGAACGCGAATGGTAGTTGGCGTTAGACGCGCGGGACGTTAGATTTCGGAAATCGTTAGGGAATTCAATTTTCCGAGATCCACAGCATCAAGAGTGTGCCGAGAATACCAAGTTTTAGGCATTACCTCTCACTACGGAAACGCCATGGCCGAAGAACTTTTACTTACCGACCGAGAGCAGCGGCGTAGGGAGTTATCAGTGCTAACAGACAAGCAACACTGCGTGAAATAACAGCAGAAATCAATGTGGGAAGTACGACGAACGCATCCGTTAGGGCAGTGTGGCAAAATCTGATGTTAATGACCTACGGCAGCAGACGCCCTACGGGAATGCCTCTGTTAACAACACGACATCACCTGCATTGCCTCTCCTGGACTCGTGGCCATATTGGTTGGACCCTAGATGACTGGAAAAATGTGGCCTGGTCAGATGAACCCGATTTCGGTTGGCAAGAGCTGATGGTAGGGTTCGAGTGTAGCGCAGACCCCACGACGCAATGGACCCAAGTTGTTAACAAAGCACTGCGCAAGCTTGTGATTTGGGCTGTGTTTAGCAAGCCGGAGTGGCCGAGCGGTTCTAGGCGCTTCAGTCTGGAACCGCGCGACCGCTACGGTCGCAGGTTCGAATCCTGACTCGGGCATGGATGTGTGTGATGTCCTTAGGTTAGTTAGGTTTAAGTAGTTCTAAGTTCTAGGGGACTGATGACCTCAGATGTTAAGTCCCATAGGGCTCAGAGCCATTTGAACCATTTGGGCTGTGCTTACATGGAATGGACTGGATCCTTTGGTCCAACTGAACCGATCATTGACTGGAAATGTTTATGTACGGCTACCTGGAGACCATTTGCAGCCATTCATGGACTTCATTTTCCCAAATACGATGGAATTTTGATGGACGACAGTGCGCCTTGTCACCGGACCACAATTTTCGCGATTGATTTTAAGAATATTCTGGACAATTCGAGTGAATGACTTGGCCATCCATATCGTCCGACATGAATCACATCGAACATTCACGGGATATAACTGAGATGTCAGTTCGTGCACAAACTATTGAACCTGCAACACTTTCGTAATTATGGACAGCTATGGAGGCAGCAAGGCTCAGCATTCCTACAGGGAACTTTCATCGATTTGTTTGAGTCCATGCCACGTCCAGTTGCTGCACTACGCCAGGCGAAAGGAAGTCCGACACGATATCAGGAGGTATCCATGACTTTTGTCATCTCACTGCAGTCGTGGACTGTGCGGCTAATCCCGGCGGAGGTTCGAGTCCTTCCTCGGGCATGGGTGTGTGAGTTAGTCCTTAGGATAATTTAGGTTAAGTAGTGTGTAACCTTAGGGACTAATGACCTTAGCAATTAAGTCCCATACGATTTGAACCTTTTTTTGTCATCTCAAAGTAATGCAACGGCCGCAAAGAAACCAGAAACCGCTCATTTCCTTTCAGCCCTCGACGACATGATAGCTTGCTCTCTGTGGGTGCAGTACTGATGTGTGTTTTATGGTCCGTGAAATTCGCGCAAATTTTCTCTTTCTCGCTGGCGTATGCTTAGTTGCACGCCTCGAGGAATGTGTAAATGGGCACTAAGCCACCGCTTTCACAGAGCCTGAAGACGAGAACTGAAGTCAGTCTACGGCGTATTGTGGGCAACAATCCTAGTGACGAACCAAGTGATCACCTGAAAACACACGTCATCAAACAGGCCGGGAAGATCTCGGAAATGATGTCGTCGCATTGTGATATCGTGTTGTACAGCGACAGTCCGTAAACGGAGTCGATGACTGGGTAGGGAGCACAACAGGTCCATTAGGTATTTGAAGAGAGTAGGGGCAGGGGAGCGTGGGGACAGGGCGCTGACTTCCGTGACCTCGCGGGCAGCTGCCGGCCAGTTTTTGTGCCGCAGCGCTCGCAGATGCGCGTCGCCGCCGCCGCTGCCACCGTCGTCGTCGTCGCCGCCGTCGCCGCCCGGGGCGCTCGCCACGGCCACGGCCCACGCATTGTCGCGGCGCCTCGTGTAGTCTTTCCGCTTCGGCATTCCGGCGCCGCACGGCTCCAGCTAGAGCCGAGGTTCCTCGGTAATGGGGAGTCGGCGTCAAACAGGCTAAGCACTTTCTGCCCGAGGGTTAGGGCACATATCACATCTTCGTGAAACACTAAAGGCCACAGCATCTTTATATAACCATCCTCATCTTTACCGTCTGGTCGTAGGAGCTACAAGGTCGGTTTAAGGCATCAGCGACACAAGCTGTCGCTTGGGACACCAAATTGAGAGGAGTTCCAGAGGCGCCACAACTATATATGTCTCTACAGGACGAACAAAAATACGGAAAGGCCAAAAACACGAGCACATTACCTTGACTAATACGGTGCAGGCAACTTGCTGGTATTCAGAACAGCTGCCAGTGTCTCAGAATGGGTAAATGAAGGTCCTGTACTGTTTTCGAGGGCGTCTTACACCATTCTTCCTACAAAATTGTGGCAAGTTCAGCTGACAATAATTGAGCTGGAAAGTGATCACGCACTCTTCTCTCCAAAGTAGACCACAAAGGCTCAATAATACTGAGATCAGGTGTGGTGGCCAGGGGAGATGCGAAGATTCACCCCTGTGCTCACAAAACCAGTTCCTGGAAGATGTGAACTGTATGAGTAGTAGTCCTCTCAGTCCGCAGCTCGTAGTCGTGCGGTAGCGTTCTCGCTTCCCACGCCCGGCTTCCCGGGTTCGATTCCCGGCGGGGTCAGGGATTTTTCTCTGCCTCGTGAAGACTGGGTGTTGTGTGCTGTCCTTAGGTTAGTTAGGTTTAAGTAGTTCTAAGTTCTAGGGGACTGATGACCATAGATGTTAAGTCCCATAGTGCTCAGAGCCATTTGAACCATTTTTTTGAGCCCTCTCGCCTTGGAACATAGCGTCGCCATTGAGGAACAAACACTATACCATGCGATGTACCTGGTCAGCTAAAATCGTCACATGCGACATTGCCGAGTAACCACGGGGCCCATGGAATACCACGATGTGACTGCTCAAATTAGGGCGTAAACTCGGCCATAAGTTGGAAAGTGTGTTTACTGTGTTCAACAAGACTCATCCGGCCAAATGACTTCCTTCCATTACTCAATAGTGCACGTTCTATGGCTTCGGCAACATATTTTCATGCATCGCGTTTGGTTTTGGAATTGTAGCTCACCCTACAGTTCCCTCCTTATGGAGCTCCCTTCGTGTTGTTTTGGTGCTGACAGAAGTAGCGAGTGCGACATTTACTTCTGCAGTGACTTTTTCAGATGCCATCCTCCTATTTTTCGTCATAATCCTATTCAACGACTGTCTATCGTAATCGCTCAACACACACTTTCGTCCGCGTTGTCGTTTAGTGAATGATGTTTTTCCGGTTTACTTGTATGTGACATAAACCTTGGATGCGGTGCCTCTTGAAGCACCAGACACTTTGGGTTACTAGCACGAACACTTTACCCACCTTGGAATTCACTTAGCTGCGACATAATGCGTTCACAACTACGCGTAACAGTTTCCTGGTTGTGACTGACACTTGCAATGTATTGAGGACACTGCACAGTCGCAGCTCGTGGTCAGATACAACAGTGCAGCCTGCACGCTTGGCTAGCATATGCTTCTATGTTGAAGCATGGATTTCTCGTGGTGTTTCCATAGTTCTGTCTAATCCCTCTATCACAAATAGCATCGTTCGTATGGGGCGCCAAACTGAGAAGGGCACCAAAGTGCGGGATTTGTATACAGAGCGTACCATAATTAGTAGCGAAAAGTGATACGGGTCGAAGTGTACGAGTGAAAGCGGGGATGGCAAATGAAAAGTCGCTTGTATGGAAAAAATGTTCTCGAACCGGCCTGCACTCACTGATAACTGAATAGAGATGCTCTGGCTCTGCCTCCTGATTTTTCGGGTTATTTATTTCTAGGGTCTTTTCAACAAAGAACTGGATAGATATTCCGTCTTATGCAAGACACCGTTTATTTCCTTTTTCTTTACCCAAACATGTTTTCCATTTTTTGTGCTATTTAGACTGTGACTTTTTTATTGTTCAGTCCGAAAATTATTATCATATGGTACAGAACTGCAGCTTGTATAAAGGAGTGATAATCAGGCGTCAATTCTTTGCGCTGGTTTTCGTACATAGTCAATCAGGCCTAGAATACTAGTTTGGAGAACACTTATTTAAATAGTTTTACACATAATTTACATGAAACTAACATGTTATTTTGTGCTGACAGCTTTATAACTACTACACGTTTTACAAACTGTCACCTCCAAACAACAAAACCGTTTCTGACGATCGATCTGTTGTAGGAAGAAATGTAATTTAGCGAACCAAGCGAGAAACTTCCATTTATTCATGGTCGAATCTCGATGACCTCGTGCTCACTGCAGTGGTCCCCACGTTCTGCGACGAGGCGTAGACGTCCAACGCCTTGCCGCCTCCTAGCGCTTCTGCTGTCCTTCAGCCACTTTACATAGGTGCTCACAACAGTAGCACTCTAACAGCCGACCAGCTTCGCCTTTCCGAGATGGTCGTTTGTGTTCAAATGTTCGAATGTGTGTGAAATCTTATGGGGCTTAACTGCTAAGGTCATCAGTCCCTAAGCTTACACACTACTTAACCTAAATTATCCTAAGGACAAATACACACACCCATGCCCGAGGGAGGACTCGAACCTCCGCCGGGACCAACCGCACAGTCCATAACTGCAGCGCCTAAGACCGCTCGGCTAATCCCGCGCGGCAAGAGATGGTCGTTCCGAAGCGCTAGAATGATTCCCCCATTCGTCTCTTCTGAGACTATATACATCCCTTACTGTTTAACGTACGCTCGAAGCCACCAGCCGGCATTCAGTACTAATAAAGCTTTGGCTCATCAGCGTACCTCGCAGGTGCCCGTATTCAACCCTGATCGCACGGTACTATTTGTGCGTAAAAGGTTGCAAGATGGAACTCTAAGGCTGCCTGTTTCAGTGACATGACAAGAACGGTATCGAATTGTTTAAAATTATTTAACAGCAAGAAGAAAAACTTGTAATAAAACCTGGGTAGCTATCCATAAAACTGGTGAACATTGAAAACTCGTTGTCTGTTGGTCAGTCCTACCCCGTTAAAATCATAATGTGTCCAGCGCGGAATGTATTATTTGTTTAACAGATACGAATCAGTAAAAGCGTTATTTCCAGAGTTAAGTTAAATGATGTCCCACCTTAGAAGACACATACGCGCAAGCTGAGCCACCTCGTTGGTCAGTGCGTGCGATCTCTTGAAGTCACTGCGAAGCAAAAGAAAGGAAGGAAGGAAGGAAGAAAGAAAGATCATAGTTTAATGTCCCGTCGAGATCGGGGTCATTGGAGACGCAGCACAAGCTGGGAATTTTTCAAGGACGCATCTCGGCATTTGCCTGGAGGAAAACGACGGAAAACTTAAATCTCAATGGACGGACGCGGATTCGAACCATCTCGAACGTGACAAATGGTTCTTACAAGGAGACCTACTGACAGCCACACAAGTTATTGCGCTGATATGCTGCAGGAGTAGCTTGGCTTTCTCAAACTAAAAAGACACTTCGAAATGGCCATAATTATAATGGTTCACTGGAGAAAATTGAACTGAAAAATGAAATGAAACATTTGGAGTTTGATTGAATTAATAATCAAATTCAAGTCCAGTTTAATTTTATTTCATAAATAAAGTAATTATACGAATGAAGATAAAAAAAAATACCCGCCCGGTTAACCGCGTGCGTTACCCCGCCGCTTCCGGTATGCAGTTAGCCGCGCCGGCCCCGGATCGAACCCGCCAGGGGGATTATGACGAGGCCTGTGTCAGCCAGCATGGATGTGGTTTTTATCCGGTTTCCCACTTCTCACTAGGTGCATACCTTGCTGTACCCACGTACTGCCTGAGTTACCCGATTCCCAAACATTGCGAAAACTTTCTCATCCTTTCGCTTGCGATAACACTAAAAGCAGACAGATGGTATACACAAATTCCGTCCCGTTCCCAGGGAAGGGGTGAGGACAGGAAGGGCATTTGGCTACCCTCTACCGCTAAAATTGCCCAATCGTGATTAGCATGCCAATCCCCTGAAGGCAAAGGACAAGGCTGGGATAAAGAATAAATAAGATGGTCAAAATAAATATTAGTACTCATGTGCTTCAACTTAGTAAGTTAGAAGCTGCTCGATTCTTCCCTCTCGTATTCTGTAAGACTATCGTAAACTGTCAACAGTCAAGTCCATAGGTTTCCATATATCGTACTTGACCCGTTCACTTGTATTGTCCCTCATTACATAGGCACCAGTTTCTATGTTTGCGATGAAGGAACTCTTACATTAAGTGTATCATCTTCGAACACCACAACCATATCTATGAATACAGATATACTAACAAATCCATCAGAAAAGAATAACTGCCACCCAGACTTACGTACTGAGAATGAAGCAGCAAAAACGCTAATCTTCAGACACAACCAACGGCATATTCAGTCGTGCACAGGAGCCTCTCATTTTTGTAGCTTTCGCGCAGACACCACGAAAGTGTGTAGCGGGCTGCCTATGAGACTGCACTCGCGGACACAGCAGCGCGACTGCCGTACCCAAGGCATTAACGCAAACTTGATACAACGCAAGGCGCTGACGCCCGAGCCTAACAAACGCTGGCCAACACAATATAGTACGGCTTTATACATGAAGTGGCACATCTATAGACCCCTGAAGCTGGCCACTCCCAAATCCGATCAGGTGGTGCCATTGTGTAACGAGTACGAATCCCTGCGAGAGTGCGCAGAATGTCTAAATTTGTCACCCACTCCTCGCTTCAGTAGTTGCGCTGAAATGAAGACAAGTCTATTTCTATGCGCGAAAGCGTATCCAATAATACACGAATGTTTCCGATGGAAGTTGAAGAGTTCATTCTCATGTGTGTTCGGAAGGTGAACGATCTGCAGAGGCACGCTTCACCAGAATAGTAGAATTTTGAAGGAGAGAAGAAGAAGGAGAAGAAGCAGAAGGAGGAGGCGGAGGAGGAGAAGGAGCAGGAGGGGAGGACCAGGCAGATCGGACATATCCAAGAATCTCAAACGAACAAGCAATAATTTGCCCTTAGTAAGCTATGCCACAAATCTAAGCCACAAACTTACAGAAGATGGACTCAATTGCAGTCCTCCACTTTGCACAGACAGCTTGACAGCCTCCATTCAGAGGGGATGGAAAAAAAAGTTGGTGCAATCCTATTCTGAGGCAAGCAGTACAAGAACAATTCATTCATCTCATTTTACTCTACACCTGTTTCCCGGAAGGCGAATGCCGAGGTAATATAAACGGGACTATCACCGGATCATTCTCCTAATATGGATAGGTGATGTGGTCAGACACAAATGCATTTAATATACAGCTGTAGAACGATGGACAGTATCATCATAAATAGCACCCTTGCAAGTTTCTTTGGTGAATGTAATGAGAAACGCGATTCCATGTCTTCGTTGTTGTTGTTGTGGTTTTCAGTCCGAAGACTGGTTTTATGCAGCTATCCATGCTACTCTATCCTGTCCAAGTCTCTTAATCTCCGAATACCTACTGCAACTCACATCCACCTGAACCTGCATATTCGTCTTTTGGTCTCACTCAGTAATTTTTATCCCCCGTACTTCCCTCCAGTACTAAAATGGTGATCCCTTGATGTCCCACAGTGTGTCCTATCAACTGATCCCTTCTTTTAGCAAAGTTATACCACAAATTTCTTGTCTTTCCATTTCTGTTCAGTACCTCCTCATTACCAGAATGAGATTTTCACTCTGCAGCGGAGTGTGCGCTGATATGAAACTTCCTGGCAGATTAAAACTGTGTGCCCGACCGAGACTCGAACTCGGGACCTTTGCCTTTCGCGGGCAAAGTCTCGACGGGCACACAGTTTTAATCTGCCAGGAAGTTTCACCTCCTCATTAGTTTAGAGATCCACCATCTAATCCTCAACATTCTTCTGTGGTATCACTTTGCAAAAGCTTCCATTCTCTCTTTGTGTAAACGGTTTATTGTCCATGTTTCACTTCCATAATATGCTGCAGTTCATACAAATGTCTTCAAAAAAACTTCCTAACACTTAAATTTATATTCCATTTTAACAAATTTCTCTCCTTTAGAAACGGTTTCCTTCCTTTGACAGTCTACATTTTATATCCTGTCTACTTCAGCCGTCATCATTTATTTTACTGCCCGAATAGCAAACCCATCTATTACTTTTAATGTCTCATTTCCTAAAGTAATTTCCTCAGCATCGCCTTATACTTCATTAAACAAAAGCTGAACGATGCGAAAATGAGCGTAAGGAGAGCAATGAGACAAGCGTTCAATGACTTTGAAAGAAAAATTTTGTCAGCCGATCTGACTAAAAACGCTAAGCGGCTTGGGTCTTACGTAAAGTCAGTAGGTTGTTCGAAATAATCTATTCAGTCACTCAGTGACCACACTGGCGCCGAAACGGAAGGTAACAGAGAGAATACTGATTCGTTCTTCCAAAATTATTTCACCGCGGAAGATCGTAATACGCTCCCTCCTTTCAATCCCCGTACGAACTTCGAAATGGCAGATATTGAGACAACCGATCGCGGAACAGAAACGCTACTACAATCGCTTAGTAGTGGAAAGGTATCAGGACCAGACGAGATACCTGTAATATTCTACAAAGATTATGCTAAAGAACCTGCTCCCCTTCCACCAGCAACTTCTCATAATTCACATCAAAGGGCACCTAGCGACTGGAGAAAAGGACTCTCCATTCCCGTTTTCAAAAAGGTTGTAGGACAGGTGCACATAATTATAAGCCTATGTCGTTGACGTCAATCTGTTGTAGAATTATGGAACATGTTTTATTCTCAAGAATTATGACGTTTATGGAGAACGAAAATCTCATCTATAGAAATCAACATGGATTCCGCAAACAGAGATCTTGCGAAACTCGGCTCGCTCTGTTATTCCTTGAGATCGATAGCACTATAGACAATGGCGCTCAGGTTGATGCCGTGTTCCTTGACTTCAGTAAGACATTCACAAGACTTCCTTGCAGACACAACTCAACATGTCGCTCTTAACGGAACAGTATCGATGTATCTAAAGGTAATTTCCAGAGTACCTAAAGGAAATGTCACATTACCGTTACTGTTTAAAATGTATGTAAATGATCTAGTAGAAAGTGTCTCAAGTTCTTTCAAACTGTCTGCAGATTATGCAACGCCAGAATACAATATCTATTTGCAGAATGACCTACAGAGGACTGATGAATAGTGCAGGCTTTGGGCAGTTGACCCTGAACGTAACTAAATGTAACATATTGCGCGTATATAGGAAAAGAAATCCACTAGTGTACAACTACACTATTGATGACAAATTCTTGGAAACTTTATGCACCGTGTCTAGGAATAACTATCCACAGCGGTCTCAAGTGGAATGACTACATGTAACAAATAGTAGGACAAGCAGATGCCAGACAGATGCATAGCAAGAATCTTAAGAAAATGTAACTCATCCAAGTAAGAAATGGCGTACAAGGCACCTGTTAGACCGATTCTGGAGTACTGTTCGTCAATCTGGTACCCTTACCTGGTAGGACTGATAGAAGAGAGAGAAAAGATCCAACGAAGAGCGGCGCCTTTCGTCATGGGATCGTTTAGTCGCCACGAGACCATTACAGAGATGCTCGACAAAACCCAGTGGCAGACGCTACAAGAGAGAGGTTGTGCATTATGGAGAGGTTTACAGTTGAAATTTCGAGAGGGTTTTTTACGAGAGGGGGCAGACAACATATGACTTTCTCCCACATACGACTCGCGAAATGACCACGATGAGATAATTCGAGAAATTAGAGCTAATACAGTGCCTTACCGCACTCATTCTTCCCAAGCGCTATTCGCAAGTGGAGCAAGAAAGGCGTATCAGTTAGTAGTACCATACGTACCCTCCGCCACACACCATCGGGTGGCTTGCGGAGTATTGATGTAGATGCAGGTGCATAGAAGAGACATGTATGTAGTTCCTTAATGTATACGCAACACATTACCACAGTAACATCAATGAAGAGAAATCTTTCACTCGTCCTCATATGTGTTTTTTAAGTGGTCGTTTTACTTTACACAAGTTCCCAGAATTAGATAATATATAGATTATAGATACGATCAGCAACAATATGGTGTATGATTTCGGATCCAACACTTCCAGTGAGTTGCAGGTGGAAGGACCTAAACCACAGCATGTGATATGTAGGATCTTCAGGTCGAACGAGACAGACAGCGTTGTAGAGGTCATTATGGAATCATTTGCGTGCCCAAAGAACACTAAACATGCAATTTAGCATTAGCGTGGAAACGTGATAAATCGTCCAAAATATAGAAGCGATCATAATAAACTGTAGAGACCACCCAACAATGAAAAGGATCGTTGCGAACGGACAGAAATCATCATTCATCCTCAGCTAATTTTCGCAGCAATCGCAAATAAAATTTCTTTCTTAGCCGAAGCTGCCACTTATATTTCCCTCGTGGCTTTGCCTGCTTACATGTGCCACACATATAACGCGCGTGTCTCTTGGTCAAGCTCCTCCTCGTTCCTCTGTGCCCATCATCTCCTTGCACCCTATCTGTCCATCTCCCACTCCCACCTCTCAACCTGTCACCTCTTCCGCCCTCTTTCTGTCCATCTTCTCCTCCCCTTCCTTCTCTCCATCTTGTCCTCCACTTCATCCCCCCTCTCTCTCTCTCTGACCATCTCTTTCTTCCTCTCAATCTCTGTACAACCCCTCTGTCCCCCTATCTCTGTATCAGTCTCCTCCTCTCCCTCCATCTCCACCACTATCCATCTCAACCTTCCCCCAGGTATGCCCATCCGCACATGTAGCCCCTGCAAAAGAGGCCGATAAAGCAGACTGGTACTACTTCTACAACATCCCTCTCGTGCAGCACAGTCAATGTCAAAGGCTTGGAACTCTCTCTCGACGTGTGGGCTGCCTATCCGGCGGGTAACATACCTGATTGCCCCATGGGACCTGGTAAAGACTTCGCTTGTGTCTATTTCCATAAATATTAAGTTTGAGCTAGTGCTGTGTTGGTCCTCTAGCGACAACGAGTTTGTGTGTCAGATTTAGTCCAAGGGGCTCAAAGGAGTTCTTACACGTACATCCATAAACACACACATGTGTACACTGCAAAGCAAATCAAACGGCTGATCGGTACTACTACCACCCAATACATTTGTTGTGTACTGCAGCCTATATGACGTGGGGCTTAAAAAACACGCAAATTTTAGAGCGTTATAAAACCTCCTTCGTTTGTCTTCTTGAGGCAAGAAGTTTTTATGTCAAATGTGGCCTGGGAGTTCTTATAAATGCATACAATCAGCTTATATATATACATATATATAAAACTTGTTTTTATTGTTTTGTGATTCCATGACTTTGATCCATATATACACACTGTGGTCTACAGTATGGGGTCCCAACACAGGAGAGTGCATTTGGCAAACGGATGATAAATGGTATCTACCAAGTTTCACTGGTGTCTAAAGTAAATTGGTTTTAGATTTAAAGGGGACAGGGAGGCGGAAGTGTACAGATACTCGCAGAAGTGCTTGTACTTAGCGTAGCTCCATACGATGAAGTCAGCTTAGTTAGTTTTAACGCACAGACATTGAATCAGGGTGACAGAATACCATTTCAAACTGCGCACACCATGGGACGCTCGTTTGAAATATAAAATCTTGTGATAAGGGACTGACTGGATGAGAATACTGACTTTGGATGAGAATCTTGACTTTAACCTTCCTTAATACATATAAAAATATTTTGGAACATCGACGTAGGGCAAATCCTACGAAGAGTGGTTATAAAATTTTAGTCATTACCTCGAAGAAATTGAAGTCATATAGTTAATTTTTTATTTCTTTGCAGATTAATATCTGTAGGCGTGGCACACATTGAAATCCCAGCTCCACAGTACTCTGGCGCACCGGTGGAGAAACCAACACAAAATGGCGCAGCCCACTGATCAAATGGAGTATGGTGCGATAATTCGTTTCCTACATCCGCAGGAGAACAAAGCTGCACCAATTGAAGATGAGTTGGTAGAAGTGAACGCCAACAGTACGCCCCTATATGGCAGCAGTTAGAGGCCGCAGACGCTTCCAGTGCGGTCAAACAAGTATGAATAACGAACAACGAAGTGGCAGACCATCTCTCGGTGAAGAACCGGGAATCGCAAGATAAGTGCTAAAAAACCGGCGTTTTATAATTGACCTGACAGAAGAAAAAGTGAAAAATCACTCGTGGACCAGTTTTCAACATGTTGCCCGATTTCTGATCACAAAGGTCGCCGCCCGCTGCACTCTACAATTGCCAACACAAATTGAAAACGCCTGCCGATACAGCAGCGGAAATGTGTCAGCTCAATCCAGGTGACTTCTGTAACCGCTTAATCGCAAAGGACGAGTGCTGGGTGTAGCACTATAAAGCAGTGGAGCAAAGCAGGCAATAAATTCACCACCGCCGAGAATGGTGAAGCTGAGTGTTTTTTTGGGACTGGCATGTTGTGGTGCTAACAGATTATACTCGTCATGGGTAAACTGTCACAGGGGTATATTTTCGATACCTCCTGGCGATGTTACGAGAGGCTGTCAAAACAAAGCGTTCCGGCAAGCTGTCCAAGGGGGAGCTTTTGCTCTCTGTCAGTGTCGTAGCTCATTCTGCAATGGACACAGTCTCACATGCTGCTTCTTTGGCCTACCAAACTGTATGTGTCCACCTCTCCCTCCATCCCCCCTGTATTCTCCTGATATGGCATTTTATGATTTCTTCCTCTTTGCACATACGAGGGAGCGCACGGAGGAGATTTGGAAGACATTTATATAATGACGACTAGGTGGTTTTCGAGGTGGAACGTTTCCTGAACCGCCGAAAGTCCACAACCAAGGTCTATGGCAAGTCATCCATCGCTGGTAAAACGTGTTGCATTGAAAGGTGAATACGTAGAGGAGGATTAACACCACCACCATGGTTTGAGGGTCAGGTTGTTTTTTCGACCTGACAGTCAAAAATTAATGACTAAACCTCGTAGCTACAGCTTTCCGCAAAAAATGTCCTGCTGCACAGGAAAATTTCCGTCGCTCGATCGGGAATACACAATGCCGAAAAAATTAGTACTCCCTTTTAGAGCTTTGCAGTTCACTCAAGACTTAATGTTGCAACAGTGCACAGGGAGTACGTGAAATGATTACATTTACAGATAAATAACACAAGCGGTTTTGTGGTAGTAGGTATCGACCCATGCTGAAACACCTATATTAGTAGATAGTGTGCCCTCCATAGGGGGCAAGGCAGGCGCTCACTCTGGCATCCAGTCGATCGTACAGATGGCGAATATTGTCCTGGGATACCTTATGCCACGTCTCCTAGACTTGTTCACGTAGTTCCGTAAGAATTGACTGACGAAACGCACGAGTCCCATCATATCTCGCACGTGTTCGACTGGAGACAAGTCTCAAGATCGTGCTGCCAGGAACTTGGAGCACGTCTTATAAAGCACGTTGAATTTCACAGGCAGTGTGTGGGTGAGTATTAGCCTGCTGGACCAACACATCAGCCACCAGCTGCAAAAGCGGCAAAAGAATGGATGTAACAACATTCTGCATGTGCCGAGCGCAATTCATTCAAGATTTAGTGTTGCAATAGTGAATACGGAGTTCATGAAATGATTACATTTACAGATCAATAGCACAAGCAGTTCTGAGGTATCAAGTGAAAGAGACTTGTAGCTTATCGCACCATCAGACAATAAGGATTCTAAGAGACAGCGTCACCAGATCTACGTCATACGAGCAAAAGACCATCACTTGTGTGCAGGCAGAATCTACTAACATCGCTGAAGACTAAGGCACGGTGTTCCATCTTCCAAGTGATCCTCCGACGCGCCAGTCGAGCCGTGCATGTCGATGCTGTGACACGAGTCGAAGATGGATTAGAGGTATGCGTGCCCGTAGTCTCACTTCTAAAACCAGTTCGCAATTGTTCGTGTCGACACATCTGGGCTCACAAGCCCTCTTATCTCTGCTGTTGTAGCTGTACGATCTGCCACTGCTGCCCTTACAACACGAAGATCCTGACGGGCGTCTGTGCTGCGTGGACATCCAAAACCCCGTCTACAGGTATGAGAACGATACCAGCATCGTTGCACAACTGACACAGCACGTTCAACCTGGTTGGCAGTTCTCTGAAAGCACCATCCCGCCACTCGGAAGACCCAATTTGACCCTTTCAAGCTCGCTCAGTTGCATGTAGGAAGCATGAGTGAATCTCTGTAGCGCGGTTGCCTGCTTGCTTCACACGCTTGCATCATACTGAGCCTTCTGGTTATGAGCATACCCTTTTAAAAGGTAGAGACAGATGACGCTCTGGTAGCTATTCACGGAAGACGTTGAAACCACTATCAGTACATCTAATATCCTCTAGGTGGCATATGCCGCCAACAGATCAAAATCTATGTCATCTGTAACGGTCCCACCATAAGCAAGTTTGACTGTCGCAGCTTGATTTTTTCGAGATGATAATAACTTAATGATCATACCTGCTCCACGAGAAAACTCCCTCCACTCGATCGGAAACATATTTGCAAAAGTAGACACCTCGTGGCGTGACCATAGTAGTGTTCGGAAATCACAGACCCTGACTGCGTCAGTGACTAAGAACTTTTGAGTTAGGCGTGGAGGCGTGCTCAGATAGCGTACTGGTAAGGCGACAGATAGCGAAAAAATTTTTCCGGCAGTATATTTTCAAGAGTGGAGGCTGCCCTGATGCTTAAGGGTGGGCCAATCCGGTATCAGACTCCGCTCCATGACTAGACCCACGGAGAAACTTTGCCAGCAGTATCAGTGGACGAGTGCGCGAAGGCACGATTTGCAGTCTGCAATGAATTTATTTTGGTGATTGCTGTCTCGGTCAGACAGACACAGCCGAGTACCTGCAAGAGCAGCTCCCACGTTATTTTGCAGTAATTGCCTGTAATAATATGATGCGAATCAAACACAGAGAAAGGAAATGAACAATGTTAATGGGTATGAAATCAGGGAAGATACAATGATATGAAAGGACGTCGGTGCAAAACCGCTGAGATACGCCGAACCTGCGGGGCAAAGAATCTACAGCGACAACTGAAAATTTGTGCCAAATGAGTATGTATTGACAGTTGAAAATTAGTACGAATGTGTACTTGATGACAGATTTCACGCTCATCGTGAGCAGTCGCCTTACCAGTAAGCTATCTGAATACACCTCCACGCCTGACTCAAAAGTTCATAGTCACTGATGCAGCCACCTATGATTCAGACAACTACTATGGTCGCGCCACAGGATGTCTACTTTTGCAAATATATTTCCGATCGAGTGGCATGAATTTTCCTGCGGGGCAAGTATGATCATTAAGTTATTATCACCTCGAATAAATCAAGCTGGGTCGGTTAGAGAGAAATGCCACCAACCAACATGTGGCGAATCCTAGAGGCAAACATCCCTGTTTGGTGAGTGGGTAATGGTGGCTGTTCAGGTTGTAGCGTCGGCGCCCGCTGATATGCCTACAAGTTGCTGCGACTTGTGGCTCCTACCGAACCTCAGGAGGAACGGAGTCGGTGGCAGCAGTAGTCATCATCTTCTACTGGATGGTTCTGCTTGGAACATAAGTCTCTCCACCTTTTCCCATCCTCACTCCAAACTTCCCTCTCCAGCCAGCTCCAGTCATCTTCTTTCCTCTTCATACATTTCTTTTTACGCCAACGATCCATCTGTCTCTTGATCTTCCTCTAGGTATCTTCCCTCCTATTGTCATTTCATGAGCCCGTCTCGATATTATGCCAACTCCCATTCTTTTAACATGTCCATACCATCCAAATTTTGTCTTTTCTATGGTCTCTTGCTTGGACTGCTCTTTCACTATTTTTCTCACCGTCTCATTCCTTACTCTATCCATTCTTGTTAGTGCTACCCTGCTTCTATGAAATTTCATCTCACAAGCTTGTATCCTGCCACCTGCCTTTTCTTCATTACCCAAGTATCCGAAGCATACGTGACTACTCTGTATGACATATATTTTCATTTTGGTGGTGCATCCTTGCTCCAGACAATGCTCCTTACACTTTGCAGAAATCTGGGGGCTTGCCTTCTCGTTCCACTAATCTCCTTATCATTCCTTCCGCTGTCTTCTATTACGTTCCACAGATACTTGACACTTTCCACTTTCTTTAGTGCTTGTTCACTGATGCTTATATCCACTGTTACTGACCTCTTATTCCGCGTAGTCACCTTGACTTCAAACTTATTTGCATTATACAGTCCATAAGGCCCCACGAATTTCTGCCATACATGTAGCCTTTCTTATACACTTCGTTTTCCATTCTCCCACATCATTAAATCATCTTCAAACACCATTGTTTTCATATTTTCATCTCCTATTCGCGCTATCGCTCCTGTCATTAACTCATCCACAACAGTGATGAAAGTAAGAGGGGTAGATTTATTGATGGTGATGATTATATGTTTAAAGGGACTTAGCTACGGTCATCAGTCCCTACAGGGGATAGAGCACACCCCTGCTTCAGCCCATATTTCTGTCCTAATCAGTCTGTCTGTGGAGGAAGTAGTGTTCGGAAGTCATAAGTAGAAAGTTTTTTGTTAGCTAGACAAAAAGCTGATCAAAATCCACAGAAGAAACGCAACGACACACAGAGAATCCAATGAGCGAACTAACGCTTCCAATGAAGCAGCCGATCTGACCACGAACAGGAGACGAACTTTGGTGTCACAGTACTTACCAGTTTCCCTTCTACGTCAATGCCACACACTGTGTGGGTGCTACGGGAGACAGTGTACCTAGCGGCTGGCGCCGGCCGGGAGCCGATTCATTCCTTTGGGAGACACTTAACTGGAGCGACACATGGCGGGCGGCACTTTTTCAGAGGCAAACAGAGCAAGCGAGCGACAGCTGTAAGCACACTTGAACCAACTGCGCCCACGGCCCAGTGCTTTACTGCGTCGCTTGTTTGTTTTCAAAAACTCGTTAAGCCGAAAATACAAAAGGGTTGCTCCGAAGAAACACACGGACGCCTACTGAGAGCGACGCGACATACTAGACGCCGTCTACGTGTCTGCTGGGGTGTATTCGGCAAGCGCGTAACACTCTACCCTGCCTGTGTTCCTCCGTTAGGTATATTCGGTACCCTGTATCAAGCGACCAGCATTTCCTCGTAAACGGCTTTACCAAGAACACATTCTCAGTTATCCCACAAGTCCTTTAAGACATCTGTTTCCACTTGAATGTCATACATCGTTGTTGTGGTTTCGTGGTTGTAATAGTAAGCCACTGACTTCAGAGTAAACGCCCAAGTTTCGACACCGGCTTCGTCCTACGACTTTTTTATTGGCTGTTAAAGAGACGATGCTTTGCAAAACTGAAGAACACACAAAAAAGTTGCACAATGAGGTGGATTCCAGGTTTCTAGGTCCACCTAGAAACTAACTAACTGGGTGCGTCGGTACATTGGTCGAAGAACGATAGGGTATACGTAGTAGAGAACTGCGATTTCAAATCGACCTTCTGCTTCATGACTGCTTCGCTTTATCGTTGCAGTATTTGTTTTTCTCGTCAGTGTTTTGACTGGTTTGATGCGGCCCGCCACGATTTCCTCTCCTGCGCCATGTGCCTCACTTAGAGCAATGTTTCCAACCAACGTCTTCAGTTATAAAAAACGACGCACGTCGAAGGAATTACCGGAGTGGGACGGAAATAGATGTGATGCACATATAAAGACGAACCAATGATTACACTTTCAGAAAGACTGGATTATTTTTTCAAGAGAAAGAGCTTCACAAATTGAGCAAGTGAATAACGCGTTGGTCCATCTATGGCCCCTGTGCAAGCACTTATTCGCCTTGGTGTTGATCGATGGAGTTGTAGGATGTCGTTCTGAGGGATCCAAATTATGTCCAACTGGCGCGTTAGATTGATGGAATCCCGAGCTGATCGTGGTACTCTGGCCACAACACTGCAAACGTTCTAAATTGGGAAGAGATCAGACGACCTTGCTGATCAAGGTAGAGTTTGACAAACACGAAGACAAGCAGTAAAAAACTTTCGCATCTGTGGGCGGTTATTATATCTTGCTGAAACATAAGCCCAGCATGGCTTGCCATGAAGGACGACAAGACAGGGCGTAGAATGTCGTCGACGTACCGCTGTGCTGTAGGTGTGCCGCGGATGACAACCATACAAGTTCTGCTATGCACCCCAGACTGTCATTCCCTAATGTTCGGTCTTATGGCGGATGAGAGTCATACTCGTATCCCACTTCTGACTGGGGCGTCTCCAGACACGTCTTCGCTGGTCGTCGGGGCTGAGTTCAGAGCGGCATTTATCATTGAAGACAATTCTACTCCGGTCAGTGAGATTCCAGACCGAAAGCGTACGTGTCTGGCGACGTCCTGGACAGCGATGGGATACCAACCTGACAGTCGCCCGCCATAAGGTCCACCAACCAGGAGTGAGGGTCTGGGATGCCAGTTCTTTTCGTAGCAGGACCTTTTTGGTTGTCATCCGCGGCACACTTACAGCACAGCGGTACATCGACGATATTCTAATCCTTATCTTGTTGTCCTTCATGGCAAACCATCTTGCGCTTTCTTTTCAGCAAGATAATGCCCGCCCAGACAGGGCGAGAGTTTTTACTGGTTATCTTCGTGCTTGCTAAACCATACCTTGGCTAGCAAGGTCGCCAGATCTCTCCCCACCTGAGAACGTTTGGAGCATCTTGGGCAGGGTACTGCAACCAGCTCGGGATTTTGACGATCTAACGCCCCAATTAGACAGAATTTGACGCGATATCCTTCAGGAGGACGTCCAATAACTCGAAGCCAAGCCGAATAACTGCTTGCATAGTTGCCAGAGGTAGGCCATCGCGTTACTGACTTTCTCAACTAGCGAAACTCTCTCTCTTGAAAAAGTCATCCATTTTTTTCTGAAATTGTAATTATTTGTTTGTTTGTAGATGTACATAACATCTACTGATTTCTGTACCATTCAGATAATTCCTTCGTGATACGTTGTTTTTCTTTTTCTTTTCTTTCTTTTTTTGTCTTGAGTATGTATCCCACCCTAATCCTCTGCATCGAGGCTAAAAACGCTTGCGCTATGGTTACTCGAAAAAAGGTAATTTCATGTTTACTACTTGCGGACGAATGCTGAAGATTAGATGGGTAGATCACATAATTAATGAGGAGGTATTGAATAGAATTAGGGAGGAGAGGAGTTTGTGGCACAACTTGACTAGAAGAAGGGATCAGTTGGTAGGACATGTTCTGAGGCATCAAGGGATCACAAATTTAGCATTGGAGGGCAGCGTGGAGGGTAAAAATTGTAGAGGGAGACCAAGAGATGAATATACTAAGCAGATTCAGAAGGATGTAGGTCGCAGTAAGTACTGGGAGATGAGAAGCTTGCACAGGATAGTATCATGGAGAGCTGCATCAAACCAGTCTCAGGACTGAAGACCACAACAACAACACCGGTGTGCCGGCCAGCCTGTGGATGGTTTTTGAGGCGGTTTTCCACCTGCCTCGGCGAATGCGGGCTGGTTCCCCTTATACCGCCTCAGTTACACTATGTCGGCGATTGCTGCGCAAACACTGTCACCACATACATGTACACCATAATTACTGCACCACGCAAACATTGGGGCTGCACTCGTCTGGACTGAGATGTTCCCGGGGAGGTCCACTGGGGGCCAAACCGCACTATAACCCTAGGTTCGGTGTGGGGCGGCGGTGGGGTGAGAGGACTGCTGTAGCCTGTTGTGGGGTTGTGAACCACAGAGGGCTATGGCGGGAACGACGCCTCGCCGTCGTTTCTAAGTCCCCCAGTTCAATACATACAATTGTGTTCTTCGGATGTGAGAACCAGGAAGCTACAAGAGGAACTAGTCTTTAGTGTAGCTTTTAAAATATGGCGTGACTGACAGCTTTTGCGTGCACAGACAAGTACCAGAGTTGAAATTTAGGTAAAGCATCCAAAAAGCAAAAAGAAAATTGTGAACCAACCAGTGATAAATGCTACAGCTTCTGGATTATTAACGTAATACTTAGCTAACTTCACTACGAGGCATAATAAATAAGAAATAGTAATAACAGAAACAATCATCGTGTCGGTCATACAAATCTATTGTAAAGAGTTGGAGATTCTAATTGCACCATCTGAGTACAGCTGCCGACCCATTGTCAAATTTTGATAAACGCTACCAATTATTGCAGTAACAGCTCTATTTATGATCATGAAACAATAACCAAACTTAACTTCCATCTACCGAGACAAATTACACGAAAACGCAAAACAGCACTTTCTACTAAAAAATAAAACTGTCCAACAAAATTGCCGAAGGAAATCAAAGCGAGAGCCCAAACTCAACCTGACGTAAAACGGCCATTATAGCAAAGTTCTTAAAATAATACACACTTACCGAAAAGGGTTACTTAACAAAGATTAGAGGTTGGTAGAAAATATTTTAGCTGATAGAAATTAAAAAATAAAACCTCTGCCGTTCCATAATACACTTTCAGAATGCAATAATTACTAGCTGAACATTGCCATATTCAGTCACAGATTTTGGGCAATCTCATTTCATTTACGTGAGCTTCACATCTCCTTCATTATGGAGGGTTGATAGCCAATTTTTCAGACAATTAGATGACAACGGAGAATGAATGTGATGGAGAGGTTGTGGTAATTTCATGGTCCTGATGTCCGCCGAAAGGATGTATGTAGTTGCTCTTGATGAGACACGAAAAAATAGTGTAACAATTTCGGAATTCAGCACACCTGTAAGTAATTATATGCCCACATGTTAATTAGTGTTTGATTAAGTTTTATTGTTGTATTCCAAATCTTCATCTACGTACGGATTCTGCAAACCAATGACTTAGCATTGTACCACGTGTTGCATATGGAGCACGAGAAGGTAAAACAAGGTAAAGATCCGCGTTCTGGCCCTAGTTGGGCTATAGGGCCCGACCGACCCCCGCCTCATCCTCTGCCAATGGCCTCATCACGTGCGGTATGGAGGGGCACGTGGTCAGCACCCCGCTCTCTTGGTCGTTGTCGAATTTCTTGCCCTTGAAACCGCTATTAATCTGTCCAGTAGCTCCTCACTTGACATTACGAGGCAGAGCGCACCCCGTTCCAGTTTGCTAACCACTGCACCACCTCGCTCGGTGGACAAAGATGGTCTCACTACACTTCCGCCAGGAACGTTTGAATTTACTTCTGATTCTGAGATAACATGCTGCGTCCTCCACGCCAAAACATCTTCAGTCCAGCCACAAATTTCGGTAGATACCCAGTCTGATCATATTTTCCTTACTAAGAGTCGGTGGGTAATAATTCAAACACGTTTCGGAAGTCAAGAATGACTGCATAAATCTGACTATTTTGATCCGTGGCGTTGAGGATGTGTGATAAGAATGCAAGGTAGGTTTCGCTTGATCGATGTTTTCGGAATCCATGCAGGCTGGCAGGAACGAGGTCATTCTGTTCAAGATACCTCATTATGTTTCAGCTCAGAACATGTTCTAGGATTCTGCAGCAGATGGTCGAAAATAAGAGTAGGCAATCGTTTAGAGGATCACTTCTACAACCTTTCTTGTAGATGTGTGTGACTTGGGATTTCTCACAATCATTGGGCAGAATTCCTTGTTCAAGGGATCTGGAGCTGACTCCGCTGCAACTTCTGTATAGATTCTCACAGGGATTCCATCAGGGCTTTGAGCCATCTTTAATTTTAACTATTTTAGCTGTTTCTCAACGCCACCGATACCGCTGTCTATATCACTCACCTTTTTTTAAGCGAAGTGAGAGTAAACTGGGGCAGCACTTGCATATCTTTCTTGGTAAACGTACGTTTGAAAGATTAGTTCAGTATTTCTCCTTTTGTTTTGCTACCCTCAGTTTCAGTTCCTGAGATCTATTAAGCTGACAAGTCTAACATCATTGTAAAATGATTTGTGAATGAATAAACAACCAACAAAGAAATGTAGAGGAGTCTCAGTTTAAAGTAACCCATCCAGAATGTCATTTAGCGGACTCGATCAAATATGGAACAAGTGTAACAAAGCTACTGTGAAGTCGTTGACAAATATTGACAAAATTTCGACGAGTATGGGACTGGACTTTTTAACGTTTCTTTTTATGACGGGATGGTATCTTTAAGTGAAGCCTGTGCGGACAGCCGCGACCGAAAACACGCCCCGCCCCCTGCCAGTCGTCTAGGCGAGGGAGCCGTGGGACTCGGCGGCCGTACAATGCGCCAGCACGCAAACAGAGCAGCGCTGTTTACGAGGCGGCGCCAAAGGCAGCGTCGCCTTGATGCGCTGCTCGCTTTATTTGTACGGCGCGTGTTTCCACTAACAGCGGCCATTAATCGCCCTCTTAACACTTTTTGATGGGTGCACCGCGCGCTCGCTACGTTTACTACAACACGCAACTATTCCAGCCCGCTGTCTCTCCGATCCCTGCCGAGTACTACCGGTGGCCGCCAACAACTATCCTCGCATCCCCACGTTGACAACTCGACGCAGCCCATCCCAGGTACGGACCGCATTGACAGCACGGTATTCTGTCAGAACGGCGTTCATTTGGCAGCGGTCTGCAAGAGGTCGGACGAGAGGCTTCATTGAAGATTCTCAAAGTGGATAATGGGTCTTTAATTGTTTTTCCAACACAGACCGTGCCCGCATCTCGTGGTCGTGCGGTAGCGTTCTCGCTTCCCACGCCCGGGTTCCCGGGTTCGATTCCCGGCGGGGTCAGGGATTTTCTCTGCCTCGTGATGGCTGGGTGTTGTGTGATGTCCTTAGGTTAGTTAGGTTTAAGTAGTTCTAAGTTCTAGGGGACTGATGACCATAGATGTTAAGTCCCATAGTGCTCAGAGCCGTTTTTTTTTCCAACACAGACCGCAATGGTTTTATAATATTCATATCTGCTATTTTGGAGATCGTAGAAGAGGTGTTATTTCAGCCTCAGGCCCATGCTCATCAAACCAACGACTAAACTTTCTAGGCGTGTTAGTAGGAAGCGTATCATCTTGCAAGATGCAAGACGTGTTTATCTAAAATGGTTTCAAAGACCTTACTAGTTACATATATGTTTTCATTGTAGCCATAGCGAGCACTGAAAACGACAAGACAGCCTAAACCATTAACAGAAAATCACCACGCCTTCATAGCTGAAAGTATTCTCCACACGCAAACATATCTTGCAGGAGGCAATAGGGAGAGCAGACTATTTAGAGTACATCACAAGTTTCTACAAGGATCCAGCCAGGTGACGCTATAGTAAAACACTGGACTGGTTTTCCAGAGGACGACGGTTCAAATCCCTAACGGGCTATCCAGATTTAGGTTTCGCTAAACAACATAAGATAAAGGACAATGCCTGTGTACTGTCCTTTTTTCCCACATCCCAGCATGTGGGCTATCTCTAATCTATATCTACATGACTACCCTCAAACTGACAATGAAATGAAATGATCGCATGGTACTGATGGCCAGGAGCCCCACCTGCTGCAAGTCTTTTCAGTTGACGCCACATTGGGCGACTTTCATGTCGATGATGATGAGGACAACACAACACCTAGTCCCCGAGCAGAGAAAATCTCCGTCCCGGGCGGGAATCGAACCCGGGGCCTGCTGCATGACAGTCAGACACTCTGACCACTCAGCTAAGAGTGCGCAGAAATTGACGATAAAGGTCTGGCAGAGGGTTCATTTCATTCTCGAATAGCGCATGGGAGAAAAGAATACTTAAATCTTACCGTGCGACACCCAACTTTTTTTAATTTTTTTTTTTACGATGATCATTTCTCTCTCTGTATGTGGAAGCCAACAAAAACTTTCCGTATTCAGAGGAGAAACTAAGTGACTGAAATTTTGTGAAAACATCTTGCTGCAACGATGATTGCCACTCCAGCTCGGGCATCACATTCGCTACATTCTCTTCCCTATTTCCCAATAATACAAAAGGAAGTGTCCTTTATTGAACTTTTTCGATGACCTACGTCAATCCTATCCGATATGGATCCCATACAGAAGAACGAAGAGCTGGCAGTCTCTTTAGCAGACCTGTTCCATCTTCTAAGCGTACTGTCAATAAAACGCACTTTTGATTCGCTTTCACTGAACATTATCTAGGTGATCGTAATTGTGACCCCTAAGTTGATCCCTTAGTTCAAATGACAGGATTTAAATTTGTATGATTTACAGTGTAAACGAAATTTAACAGATTCCTTTTAGTACTCATGCGGATGACCTCACACTCTGCGTTATTTAGAGTCAATTGCCATTGGTTCAAATGGTTCAAATGGCTCTGAGTACTATGGGACTTAACAGCTGAGGTCATCAGTCCCCTAGAACTTAGAACTACTTAAACCTAACTAACCTAAGGACATCA
The DNA here is from genome assembly GCF_021461395.2 of Schistocerca americana. Classification (NCBI taxonomy): domain Eukaryota; kingdom Metazoa; phylum Arthropoda; class Insecta; order Orthoptera; family Acrididae; genus Schistocerca; species Schistocerca americana. The sequence continues at coordinate 142,877,539 of NC_060124.1, forward strand.
CACACAGCCATGCCCAAGGCAGGATTCGAACCTGCGACCGTAGCGGTCTCACGGCTCCAGACTGACGCGCCTAGAACCGTACGGCCACACCGGCCGGCTCAATTGCCATTGATCTTGTTGACGGCAAAACGTTAAACCTAAACATTCCTTTTTTTTCTACCTTTTTGTTTCCATCCGCCGCTAGTCTTGTATTTGTGCTTCTTTTCCAATTGAAGCATCTGTGCCGACCGCGGTGGCCGTGCGGTTCTAGGCGCTTCATTCCGGAACCGCGCGACTGCTACGGTCGCAGGTTCGAATCCTGACTCGGGCATGGATGTGGGTGATGTCCTTAGGTTTGTTAGGTTTAAGTAGTTCTAAGTTCTAGGGGACTGATGACCTCAGATGTTAAGTCCCATAGTGCTCAGAGCCATTTGAACCATTTGAAGCATCTGTTTTGTATTCATCTGACTTCGCAAGACGCTCAGTAGTGACATGTCTACCATGAATGATACGTGTTTGGGTAGCGCCACAAACCACTGTTTTCGTTGACAAAATGCTGTCTAACATACACATTAAGCTCAGTAGTCACTTCCATGGTAGTGATGTTACTAGTAAAACTATGAAGCATCATAACAATACCTCCTGTTTCTATTAGCAAGATTACTCTTCTTCTACTAGTGCCATTATTAGGAAAGCCCAGCACACTGTTATGAAAGGTCGTACAATAATACCCCTAGCTGACTGGAGACTGTTCTCGAGGATGAACAACAGACTGACCGCCGTCAATTTACTCTCGTTGCAAAGATGTGAGTTCCGATATGGCGGTATGTGAAAGTAACATCATAAAAATGTCAGTCGTAATGGTGACTCGGAAAATATAAAGACATGTTAGATTACAGTATAACCGGAAAGCAAAATACAATGTGAGTACGTATAAGGGAAATCAACATGCAGAATCCGTAAATGAGATATTTATACCAGAGTGATGGTATACGAAGGATACCCATCAAAGTTTTAATTATTATCTTGAAAAATTAAATAATTATTTTGCTTGTTCGAAGATAATGTCTGCAATCCTGATACACCATTGAAATGCCCGAGCCGCAGCGCTTAGCTCGTCGCTAGAGGAGGAAAAAAAAAAAAAAAAAAAAAAAAAAAAAAAAAAAAAAAAACGGCGCTGCCCACTGATCAAGTGGAGTATCGGGCGGTAATTAGTTTCCTGCATTCCTGCATTCGACGGGGAACAACGTTGTAACATTCCAGGCTGAGATTATGGTATTGCACGGCAATAACTCAGTATCATATGACACAGCCGTTAGGTGGCTCAGGGGTAGGTGTTAGAACGAAGTAGCAGAGCATCTTTCCGGAAAGAACCGGGAACAGGGATTTTGCCGCTCCATGCGAAATCTTCAAGCGCCGTCCTCCCCCTCCCTCCCTAAGCCATTGCATTTTCGGACATAGTCAACCTTTCTCCACAATATCATTCGTCCATAACGTCTCATTATCACATTTATTCAAACCTCCTTTTCACGTGAATACGTCTCGAAGACCAAATACGGGGATGGGGCGCCAGTCAGTGAAACATAAGAGAAACGTTTTCAGTGTCATACATGTTGTGTTTTAAGTCCAAAATTAGTTATGCATCCAGAATTAATGTATACCACTTGCAGAACATACGACTAAAATCTGTTCACTTTTTCTCGTTCCCTGAGCAGAGGGGAGCTGGCGGCGCGAGCCCCGTGGCAACCAGCACAACTGACAACAGTACAGCAATGCCCGCGGTAATGCCGTCGCTTCAGCTGTACAAAGCAGTAAGTCAAAATACAGCGAGTCACTTACATATAAATGCGTTATTTGTTTTAAAAAAAATGTGTATAAATCGTACAGTGTCTACTTAATGTTACGTCGTACACAAAAGGGAGAAACGGCTATGGACGAATATCGTGAAGGAGTGCTTTCCAATAAGCCACGACCATTGCTGGTGACTCAAAGCAAGCAATTCTGAAATCACTTTCGTTTACTGTAGCGAAAGGTAGCAGTTATATCCAAAATAAGGCTGTTGGTTTGCAAACAGAGCGAAAACAAAGAAATACGATAAACAGTTCGTGCAGTGCAATTTAGCTGCTTGAGCTCCAAAGTAGGGTCTGACAGGTTTTTTCCCTTTTATCTAAATATTAATATTTACTGATTAGGACTTTAACGCCGAGAAAGAAGAGGGAACTAGGGAAAACTTAAAATAAATTACAGACGAAGCAGAAAAAGTTAATTCAGAGGATCTTGCCTAGAAGAAGACCAAGTAAATGGTATTAATGGCAGATGGAAACAGGCGGGACTGGTGGGGGCAACGCCCTTCCTCGCGACGTCTGGATACAAATGGGTATGGTATGTTAGAGCAGCGCGTACTTTCCTTTCTTCATTTATTTATTACAAAGTGTTTTTCTCGGCGGTAGTGCTGCACGTATTTAAGGAACTGTTAGGCAGTCATAAGCTGACATTTGTCTCTGTTTCATTACTAACGGATCCGGCAATGCTTCACAATTGCTAGATATGTGTCGGCACTGGAAAACTTCCTAATCGCCTCCTTTCCCCTTTCTTGCATAGACGTCCTAATCTCCTCCTCCCTCCTCTCTGTCCATTTGCTCTTCCCCCACCCCCTCTCTGGCCTCATACTTTGTTTATTGTTACTGCCAACGAAACCCCGATGGGGAATTGAAGTCGCTTAAAATGATTGGGTAAATCGGTTGGGGTCATTGGTATATGGGGTATGAGCGACGTTTTCCGCTGCTGATCTGTGAGGACAGGAGCTTCAATGACAATATTTCGCGTCGCATTAATCGGCAAACTGGTAGGATTACATAGTTTCTAAAGATTCGGATTCTGTAGCAGTATTCTAATCACAAGACGATAAGTCATAAATACAACTGTCATGAAGCCTGTTGAAGACGACTGCGAGGAAGAAAACAAAATAGCACGTAGTCGTGTATACAATTTTTGTTTAAAATTATTTATGAAGAGAAACAATTTGTCTAATGGTTTAAATGCCTTGCAATCGTAGACAAAAATGACTCCGAGAAAACGCGAAACCGCACATAGTCGCAGCACAGAATTTTCTGACTCGCAGCCGGTTTTAACAGAAAATCAGTACGTTGTTGTTTAAAGATATATCTAGCCTGCATCCGTCTAAATGTGTATTTGAGTATCGTGTAAAAATCTGAAGAAGCTGGACAGGAAACTGTCGAGATTTTATATATACACATATAATGAGAGAGAGCGTATATAACGCTATGCACAAATACGAAGTAAAACGGCCACGAACTTTTCGGATTTTTGGTAACTGAGTTAAGCAATGACTTGCCTTTATACTATAATATAGATTATAAAGCTTTTCGCTTCCGTGTGGGCTTTCAAGCTGACTTAGTTATATTTCAAACGTTGTGTAGACACATGGTACAAACTGAGTTGGCAACATTGCCACTAGCAATCTTTGCTCTTTTGAAAGAGGCAACCAAAGTAACAAACTCCAGCGCTTCCTTCGTCATCTGTTTGATTATACCGTAGATAATTTCCCATAAGGCACTAGATTGTGAATTATTTCCAGCTTACTCTTAAACTTCTTCGTTTGTGCAAAACTTTCATTGTCTTGTTTAATTTACAGAAACTCAGATACAGACGGGCATAGAATACACGATACACAACCAGTTTATCGAGTAATAACGATTTTATTGAAGCAGGTTTACACATATCAGGCGGACATTACAAAGGCACAGCGCCCACTAAACAAAAACCTGTTGCCCTGAGCTGTGGCACCGTTTACTTCCCCTCCCCCGCCCCCTCCCATGCTCCCCCCCACCCCCCCACCCCCTCCCTCCCACGAGGAACCAGCCCTTACTGGGAATCGCGAGAGTAGGCCCTGGTGATCGAAATCGATGCGATAGTGCAAAAAGTGAAAATCTGTCATGGATCAGTTTTCAACATGAATCTGTCATGGATCAGTTTTCAACATCTTGAACGACATTTTGGACATGACAAAGATCGCTGGGTTCCGCGACTGTACACACTTATTCAAAAAATCCGCCGAAACGAAGTTGTAGCGGAACTGTTACATCTGTGTCAGGCCAATGAAAATCACTTCGTTAGTCGCTCAGTGACTCTGGACGTGTGGCGGGTGTATCACTATGACATCAAGACAAAGGAGGAAAGTTCGCAGTGGAAACATTTGGCTTCATTCACCACCGCCGAAAAGATGAGGACCCAACCATCATTAGGCAAGGTGATGCTGAGTGGCTGCTGTAGTGTGGTGCTAACATATTATGCTCGTTAAATCCCCTGACAAAGTTACGGAATCTGTCAAGACAAAACGTCGCGGGAAGCTTTTGCTCTACAATAGCTCATTCTGCAGAGGCCACGAGTCACACATGCTGTTTCTTTGTGCTATCAGATTTTGCTTTGTACCTCCCCTCCTTCCCTCTCAAATTCTCATGTCATGACACTCAATGAGTTCTTGCTCTTTTCTCAAATGAAGACCATGACGTGACACGCATTTCCAGAAAGACGAAGGAGTGATTTTCGAGTTGCAACGTTTCCTGAACAGTCAGAATTTTTACACGAAAAATCTCCGCCAAGTCATCCGTTGTGTCGCACTACACATGGTTAACATGTACAGTAGGACCAACACAAGTTACCACGTATCATTATTGCAGCTTGATCTTTGAGAGGCGTTCATTAAAGCTTTATGAGAATTTCTTTTACTTAAATATGAAAATCATGTAAAGAGGTACACCTTACGTTACACTAACAATATGTAGGAAGGGGCTATATAAGTGTTTTTTCCTGCGGTTCATCTGTGACCGAAACTGGAATTTTACATTAGTTTATAGAACACAGTTCCAGGTTTAGAAATGTGCAATTATTGGCATTTTCGACATATGTGCACATACGCAATGGAACGTTTGCACTGAACTCCAGACAGACGGAGGTGCACTGTCTAAAAACTTTCCAGGTAATATCAGCTATGAAAATTCGCGTGACTTGTGGGCCGTTTTTCCTGGCTACAAACAAAATGTTAAGAGAAACACGAAGCGCAGAGAGAACAACTGCTTCCCCAGTTTATGAAAGCTTTTCAGTCACGTTATGGCGTGGTGTCAAAATATTTTGAACGACGTAGCGTTCTCGGATACGGTGTGGCCACTGCGGGAATGGAGCAGCTGTTGACTTCGCAGAAATTTGTCAGCGTGTGTCATTCGGGCCACAAACAGGAAAGGAGGAGACAGACAGAAGTGCTGTCGGGTCGATGACGCTGCGTCTTGGTTTTATTCATGGGAGAAGCCAAAACACGTCACTGAACGTATGAACAGCACGAAGAAGTTGGAGAATGGCGTGACTGAAATCAGGCGGATAGTATCTTTCAATGTTATATAATGTGTGCTGTAAGTGAGATATGAGGCAAAGGTACAGTTTACTTTTGGTAAGGTCACCTCAATTCAACAGAATAGTGTCAAGCACCGACTTCTAAAGTGACAAGCGCCTGTACTGACTAAATGCCTTCCGAATTCCCAAATTAAAAAAAGAGGACAACACTTTAAAGTTCGTACGAAAGGAGGGGCAGTACAAAGATGAAGGCTATAGATGCCTTGTACTGTGTATCTGCCACAATTTAAAACATACCTCTCAATGGATTTTTAGCTCCGTTCTCAACAGGAAAAGGGTCTAAGAGTCAGACACAAAAATTTTTTAATGTGCCTCGTACGGTATGCTCAACGTGCAGCACATCTAAAGAGAATAGAGAGGCACACAGATAATACTCTGTGAAGTTTGGAGGAACATCCGAAAATTTGTCCATGTGTGAAGAAGGCAGGAAATTGAAGTTTAGATGCAAAAGCACTGGCCATCAATATCTCCTCTCTCTTTGGTCCCGCTGCTGCAATCTTAATCCATCTCTCTTTCTCTTTCACTGCCACTTTCTCTCTCCCGCCATCACTGTGTCCTTTCTCTTTCTCTCCCACTGGCACTGTCTCCTCTCTCTTCCACCGTCACTGTCTCTCTGCTGCTCCCTTTCAGCACAAAAAAGCTCGAATATGTTCGCATGACAAAATTCTTGGTGAGCAAGGCGGAATGATGATTAAGAAAGCTGCCCCCCCCCCTCCCCAGGAATATATCAGCCTTTTTCGTGCTCCGACAGGCGTCTCTTGCCGCTGGTTCCTTTCTTTTCTCTGCTACAACAGAGTGAGCTGCTTATATAAAACGAAAACGAATTCTATAGATCAGTAAAGCTTTGACAGTTTCCTTATATACTTCGACACACTTACATACTTCGATATATACACGCAACAAACAAGTGCGTATATTACAGGGTGACACAGTATAACGGGAATGTTTGAAATGAGTAGTGGCAGCCATGGGCAGGTGGCAGCATTGCGGGGTTCGTGACAGCGAGTAGCCAGTCCGCCATTTCAGTAGTCATAAATCAGTAGAACGGACAACAGCGTGCGTTAGCCATAAAAATATTTTATAAAAACAGTGATAGTTTGCCGGCCGGTGTGGCTGAGCCGTTCTAGGCGCTTCAGTCTGGAACCGCGCGACCGCTACGGTCGCAGGTTCGCATCCTGCCTAGCGCATGGATGTGTGTCATGTTCTTAGGTTAGTTAGGTTTAAGTAGCTCTAAGTTCTAGGGGACTGATGACCTCAGATGTTAAGTCCCATAGTGCTCAGAGCCATTTGAACCATTTTTTGAACAGTGATAGTTTGCTAGTGGCGCTGAGGGAGTTTCGACGTTTTTATAATTTACGACTTCATGATGCAGTTCCATCGAAACACGCGAGAAGATGTTGGATTAATAACTTTGAAGAGACTGGATCTGTCCTCAAGAAGAAACCAACAGGACGATCAAGAAGTGTGCGTTCTTCAGCGAACAGTGATGCTGTACGTGAGTCTGTCTTACAGAGCCCAAGGCGTTCAATTCGTAAGCAAGCGGCAGTGGTTGGAATGTCCCGGGAGAGTGTTCGCAGAATTCTTTATCTTGACCTAAAATTTCATCTGTACAAACTACTGATGGTGCAACAATTGAAGGACAATGATTACCGGTTGCGATTGGGATTCTGTCAACAAATGACAACAAAAATAAACAATGACGATGAATTTTTAAACAAGTTGTGGACGTCAGACGAGGCACATTTTCATCTCACAGGTTATGTGAATAAACAGAACTACCGTTACTGGGCAAACACAAATCCTAATGACGTTCATGAGCGCCCTTTACACGCTAGTCAAGTGACAGTATGGTGTGGTGTTTCATCACATGGGATTATCGAACCGTACTTTTTCGAAAATGAACATGGAAACACAATAACTGTCAATGCCGATAGTTACGTGGAGATGTTACGAACTTTCATTACACCTGCACTGAACAACTTTCCAAACGTTCAAGAAGCCTAGTTTCAACAGGAGCGGAGCGACATCACACACTGCGCGTCAATCAATGGCATGTGCGAAAATTGTTTGTCAACCGTGTGGCCTCACGATTCGGTAACATTCCCTGGCCCCCTAAATCGCCAGATTTATCCGTATATGATTTTTTCCTGTGGGGCTACCTCAGGAGCACAGTGTACACGAATGGACCAAGAACCCTGGATGAGTTAAAACAGAGACTTCAGGATACAATTCCCAGTATCCCAACTGAGATGCTGCAGCGGTCAGTGAGGAATCTCAACAGCAGATTTCACGAATGTATTCCTACAGGAGAGCGCCATCTAAAGGACGTAATTTTTTTTTAATGATAAATGCCACCAATGTTTCGTAAATGGCAAAGTTGTAAGGTATGACTATGAATGTAAGTTCTTTCCTTCATCACTTCTGGTTTTATTGTATTGTGGAAATGTTCCCGTTTTTCTGCGTCGCCCTGTATAAGATTAACACAAAATCATTTGATTTATATTTTTTTGGTTATTTCACTTATTGATCACAGTTCATCGAAACTGTCCAGCATATAATTTTTGTGCTAAAGAGTAAAAATGTTATTAGAAATATTTTACTGAATTTGCAGTCTTTCCAGTTTTACATGAGTTTTAGTAGTCATTTTAAGTTCTTTTCAGACATATTAACACACTTTTTAGCTAATTTTGTGTCACTGAAGTACCACTTTGAGCATATTTGTATAGACGTGAAGTGCCCACTATACGGAGACAGCGCGTCATGAAGTTTTATTGGTGAAAAATACTAATTAAAAACATAGACTGGAGGCCTCAGAACCCTTGCGATGACTATAGAACTCTTGGCTTATGTTCACTAATGCAGTTAAAATTACACTTATGCTCTGACCGGATATTACGTACATATTTTACGTCCATAAGTACGGAAACTTTGACACTCTGGATGTCGGTAATGGATAATGATATCGAAAAACGATTCAAGGTTCCCCGAGGTCATCATCTTAAGAACGTATGGTAAAAATTTCGACGATCTGCCGTGAATAAAAATTGAAGAACTGGGCATCCCCACAACTGGCACTTCTGGTACCCAAAAATCATAGTTTTCGGGTGTCTCTAGAAAACGGATACAGATTTTCGAAAACTGGAAAACGGCGTTTCTAGATGAATGTCTAAAGAATGTACGTTAAAATTTGAGCCGTTTGGTGTGGTTAGCCAGACAATTGCGGCCCACGGTACAAAAACACCTAAAAACCGGTTTTTGTGTTTTTCTGCTTAAGTACGGTTAATTTGAACCTATGGTTCTCGGTAACGGAAAATAATATGGAAAAAAGTTTCTGCGTTCCCCGAGAACATCACTTTCAGAAATTTCGATGATCTGCTGTGAATAGAAATTATGAAAGTGGGTGGACCTCGCCGCAGCTGATACTTCACGTATTCAAAAGTCTTGGTTTTAGGGTTTTTCAGGAAGCGGCCGTCTAAGATCCATCCTGGAGAACACTCAATGCAAAAGAACCAAACCGATTTGCTCAATTTGCCTGGGATGGAGGAAGTGTATAACGTTTCAAATGATGCTAAGCACTATGGGACTTAACATCTGTCATCAGTCCCCTACACTTAGAGCTACTTAAACGTAACTAACTTAAGGACATCACACACATCCATGCCCGAGGCAGGACTCGAACCTGCGTACTGAAGCGCCTAGAACCCCTCGGCCACAAGGGCCGGCGTGTAATGTTTAAAATTTGACCCTGTACTGTAGTACTGTAGGATATCGGTATTCCCGTTCTTCTGATAGGTATATAAATGTTCGCTAGGTCAATGGCTATCCAAACCAGCTAATCCCTTATCTCTGCGATCAATAGAACCCGAAATATGTCCCCCTAGAAAATCGCATTTTCGCGCGCTGCTTTTTGACAGTGCATGGACCTATACCGTCAAATTCGTTGTCCACGACGAATATTTTTGCCGTCCAGCCTTGCCATCTCCAAACGATGTGCTTATTTATATCCATAGATTTCCACATATGTAAGTAGAGCCCCACATTTTATTTAGTTGTTGCGTCGGTACAGTAGCAGTACAGAAACAGAAGATATAGTACAGCTTTCTCTTTGAAGTTTATTATTTAAGTACCGGTAACAATACCGCAAGAAGATGCTAAAAAAGTATCTTGAATTTGTTTTTTTCTATCCACAGGAACTTACACTTCATTAATCGATTATCCTCTGAATGTGACTCCTTACACTGAAGAGTAAAGGGAGAAGTGTACATGTCAAATTCTCGTACTTCTCAAAATAGGCTACACAACAAATCAGATGAAAATTTTTAAACTTTATAGATAACGTACACTTATTTCTTTATTTTACGCCTATTATTTTTGACCTGCTGACTGCATCCATTTAGCCAGCTTCTAGTACATGAATATCGAAAACAGTGTACTATAAAAAATAAAATTACATCTATTTAATCAGTTACTCTTTGTGCACTGCATGCGCGATTGAAACGGGAACACCGACTTCAGGTGAAACGCTAATTATCCTGTGCCATGCACTTTACAATGGTCTGTTCACACACACACGCACATGCACCCCCCAATGCATACACACGTTATATATTACCTCGAATCTTAAATCTACGGTTAAACGAAAGCTTTGAAAATTATATCATTTTCTTCCCACTGGTCCCAACAATTAAATATGTGTTTGTATATCACCACGTCTTTAGTCACTACCAATAGCTTTCTACAAGTGGATGAGGTGCCTTTGCGACACAAATCCAACAATATTAGCGTGAAACGAGCGACGCAAGACTCCTCCATATTATACCAGTTTTATATTAGCGTTGGCAAAGATCTCACTTCAGCTGGAACCTTATGCTTGTATACCCGCAGAATTAACAAAGGAGGCCGCAGCGGTTTGGATGAACCGGACAAAGTTTGCGGTCTGGCGTTACGAAACTGTAAACAGTGAAAACACCTGTGTGCAACACTTAACACCTGCGCCATCTGAATGTGCTTATATTTATGGCCGGCCGAAGTGGCCGTGCAGTTGTAGGCGCTGCAGTCTGGAACCGCGAGACCGCTACGGCTGCGGGTTCGAATCCTGCCTCGTGCATGGATGTGTGTGATGTCCTTAGGTTAGTTAGGTTTAACTAGTTCTAAGTTCTAGGGGACTAATGACTTCATAAGTTGAGTCCCATAGTGCTCAGAGCCATTTGAACCATTTTATATTTATGCGCCACGTCCCTTACAAACTTAGTTCGAAAGACCTCTGCCCAAACGCAAAGGTATAAAGAGAGCGATCATAAACGTGTAACACTAAATTGTTGTCATTTTTACACAGCCTGCGAAACAGCATTTAAGAACCTTACACATTAAGAGGAAAAAATAAATAAGAAAAAGAAGGGATATGACAAAATATTGCAGTTCTGCTGGTAAAAATAATTCGAAGAATTGATATATTATTCTGAGATCAGATGGCAACATCATTATGAATTTGACATGAGTAGCAGAGATTTGGTGTTTTACTAGGCGTCCTCTTGCCACAAGAGTGATCAAGGACATGATACAGGATTTGGAGATCATTAAAAACAAAGGTGAGATCCCACGAATTTTCAATCACCAGCTTTCTCCTCCGCTTGCAAAAATATTTTGTTAATGCCGACCTACATAAGGAGAAACAATCATAATAATAAAATACGAGAAATCAGAGCTTACACAAAATATATACACGTTCGTCTTCTCCGCGCGCTGTTTGAGAGTGGAATAATAAGGAATTAGTGTGAACATGGTTCGATGAACCCTGTGCCATGCATTGAAGTGCGATTTGCACTGTAGTCATGTGGTTGTAGATGTAGATCCTCTGACTGCAAACTCGTTCATTTAGACAATTACGATAGAACATACAGGTAAGCTTTATAATAAGAAGTTTTACCTGAGGTGAAAGTCATGTTAAGTGCTGCAAAAAATCATGTGGCAAATCAAGATCGTACATCATCTTTTTGTGTATGTATTAGTATTTGTATTGTATGTTTTACTGTCGTAATTCGAGGTATAATGCAATAATATCTTACAGGAACTAGTGCAGGAGTTACTTCTATATGGATCGATTCAACTAAGGTGTTCACCTCAAATACACCCGGTACCATTTACGATATTGCAGTTCTGTTTTCACCTTGATAATTGTAAGAAAGTACTCACTTATAGTTTGTAGTTTCCTATCATAATTAACTAATTACAAAGATATCAGCATCAACCTTTTTTCCAGAAATGAAACTATAGTAATTTCAACTGGTAGTATCGTAATCTCGAAACAACGAATTCAGCCGCGCCTCCCTCTCCGAATTTTGGAGAAATTAAACTTTTTAGAGCTTAAGATTTACTTGCTATGACTATCAATCATTCTGTTGCCAAATGAGAAAGTCCTTGAATACATACCCAAATAAGCACACATGTCGTGTCGGCTAAGTCATAAACACGATGTTACGTCGCCACGACAGCCGTATGAAAGAGACACAGAAAAAATACTAATGGAGGGATCATTGTGAAGACTGAAGGGTTGGATGGTGGGCAAGGAAGTCGTTTTCATCCGCATATGGAAGTAGGCAATTTTGGGATGATGGGATTTCGGCATGTCAGCTGTGCAAAAGAGGGATTGCACTGGCGATAGGAAGGACCAGCGGACTACTCCTGCATGTGATCAGGAGACGTGGAGTTGGACGTGGTTACAGTACTGTATGATGTGCGGTAAGCAATGAAGAAAGCAATCAGTCGGAAATGACTGATTGGAAGTTGTTATCTTCGGAGTTTCAGTCGAGGACTGGAACGCCATACGAAGCCAAAAGCTATTTATGCGAGGGTTGCCCAGAAAATAAAGCACCGCATTTGTTTTATTCGACAATTCTTTGTTGAACATTATGAGAATCATACACACAAAAGAATGGTGTTTTATCTACACACCCTATCTTTCCACATAATCTCCATCCCGTTCTATGGCTTTCCTCCAGCGCGAAACAACGGTGTGTATGTCCTGTCGGCACCAATCCTTGTCCTGGTGGCAGAAATGGTTCAAATGGCTCTGAGCACTATGGGACTCAACTGCTGAGGTCATTAGTCCCCTAGAACTTAGAACTACTTAAACCTAACTAACCTAAGAACAGCACAAACATCCATGCCCGAGGCAGGTTTCGAACCTGCGACCGTAGCGGTCTTGCGGTTCCAGACTGCAGCGCCTTTAACCGCACGGCCACTACGGCCGGCCCCTGGTGGCAGAGCCAGTACTTAACTGTGTGAATCACCTTCTCATCGTCCTTGCAATGTATTGCACGAATAGCATCCTTAGTCGAGCGGTTCTAGGCGCTTCAGTCTGGAACCGCGCGATCGCTACGGTCGAAGGTTCGAATCCTGCCTCGGGCATGGATGTGTGTGATGTCCTTAGGTTAGTTAGGTTTAAGTAGTTCTAAGTTCTAGGGGACTGATGACCTCAGATGTTACGTCCCATAGTGCTCAGAGCCATTTTGAACCATTTGAACAGCATCCTTTAATGGCCCACACAAGTGGAAGTCCGAGGGGGCTAGGTCAGGACTATAGGGTGGATGGGGTAACACTGTCCAACCCTGTTTTGCGACGTGTTCGGTAATCCTCAGACCTGTGTGCGGCCGAGCGTTATCGTGTTGCAGCTAGACATATTCTGGGTTGCTGTGGCGACTTCGGCGCCACAGCAATGGGGCTTGTGTGTTTGCAGTGGTCGGTCAGGAATGTGGGTGGATATGACTTCCAATACGTTTTATTGAGAAAGGGTACGGTGAAAGCTAATTGAGTTCTGGTAGGCACTAATTGGCATATGAGTGGTCTTTCATATGTTTGGAGGGGTGAGGGGTGTTTTGGATAGTGTTATGTCTGTTTGGCGTAGAGTTCGGGATAATGAGAAGTATTGAGATGGGATCACATCCAGTCGGGTCGAAAACATGAGGAATTTCGCAGTCAAGAATATTTGGTGATGTTAGGATTACCAATAGGGTCTAGTTACTGTCTCATCGCATGTGTTGAAGGAAAAGTAATAACGTCGCCTTGTAGAGTATTCATTATTTTTTTAATTAAAATGGTAAGGATGAGGTTCCCTGTAGGATGATTGTGTAAGGGTTATAGCAGAATGAGAATATCCCCGAGGTGCGCAATTGCAACCCCACCACGGAAAATGGAGCCAGCGAGTTATCGAATGCTCCGGTTGACAAGATAGTTGTCTACGAAGGTCTCAGGTCCCAAGTCGAGTTTCGATATAGTACAAAGTTTTATCTTACCAGAAAATTTTAAAAACTAGAGATGACTGACGTAAGTCCTTGTTGAGTCAGCAATAGTATACAGCACGGTTGCTCTTGATCGACACCATAATTTTAGAAATACAACATTCTTAGCATGGACTGTTACTAAATATGGTCTATTTATATGTGAGTATTTATATCATGATATGTCGGCTAATGTGCCATTCTGAGCAACGAAAACTGCACATGAACTTGAAACATGTAAACAGGTTTGACAGTGGGACTAGTCCTCTTCAGACGAATGAATATCTTTAATTGCCAATTGTTTTGGTTAAGCTTTACCGTGACTGTTACTGATATCATTTTAGTTTACTGTTAGTTCTCACAAATTTTAAAATTTTATTTCGATGACACGTTTCAGAGGTTTAAACTTCTGTCATCAGGTGGATTTATGTGAATTAATACGACATGTATGCGCTGCGCCTAACCTGTTGCACTGTCCCCAGTGATCAGAGGCGTTGTCAAGTGACTATTGTAATGTATATGATGTAAATACAACAGGAAAAGGAGCCTGAGGCCTTTGGAGACAGTGCCACAACATACCCTAAAGTCGTACACACGATACATACATGTCGTATTAATACACATAAATCCACCTGTTGATAAAGGTTTAAACCTGTGAAATGCGTTGTGGAAATAAAATAAAAATTTGGTGGCTGGTAACAGTAAACTGGCAGTTTCAGCTGCGACATGAGTATGCGTTGACGCACTTCGTACAGCGATAGTTACAATGTTTAAAAATCAATTTTACCTCTCGCAACCACCGAAAACGTGACAGAACATAAATAAATAAACACATTTAATAACGGTCCAGTGGCAAATGTGATTTCTGTGGACGCGCGTAAACGGAAAATAATTTCATTCATAACTTAGTTCAGGAATAGTATCTGTTCGAATACTGAGTGTAAGTAATCCACAAAACTGCGGTTTCTTGTACAACTACTACTGACTGAAGTTCGGCTAGAGCAGTAACAGTTTCTTCAGATGGGCAAGAAATGCAGTGAAACGTGTTGCTTCTCCGATGCCGCCCTTTGAGGACGGAAGGTCGCAGGGCACTGCCTCCCTTAACCGGACTCTGTCGTGGTCTACAAGGAAAGGTGGTTTCTGCGGTGAACCGGTCGCCAGCGCTTAATTATAGGCACTTGAGAGATGACCAATTGCGGCTAAATTTAGCGCGCAGCATTTCCGGCCGTGCCCTGGCCGGCACCTGTTATTTGGGAACAATGCGAGTGTTTACAGGAGCCGGCGGCGTATACAGGCGCTCTCCTCCCGCGCTCGCGACATCAAAGTGGCGGCCGCGCTGTTTGTTTTCGCTCGCAGAAGAAACTTTTGTGGGCCGTGCGGTGGCCGGCAGGGCGGGACTGAGGTGCGCGCGCCCGCACCAGAACAAGCCCTTTATTATTCCCGCCGCACAAAGTCGCCCGGCGAAAATAGAAGGCCGCAGAAACACGCTGCGTTTAGATCGCGACTCAAGAGGCGGTTTCCCGTTGAGGGAAAGGGTTTGGGGAGAGGTGGAGAGGAGCGGGGAAGGCAGATGTTGGGCTCGGATGCTTAAGGATGGGACAGCTGACTGACTATGCAACTGAGCTTCGTAACAGATGCTGGGAGGACAATTTCAAGGGGATGCGACCAAATCATTACGTGCTTTACGGTCTGCTCGTAAGGTCAGCGGATAGAACACATATTGGAGCGCCAGTTACTGGATGGATTACCCGCAGTCACTGGATCAGTAACGCTATGCCTTACATTTTTAGCTTTCAAATCTAACTTTCTTTAATGTGTTGGCTTGGGAAAGACACAGTAACAGATTAACTTGAAACATAATTTAATTAAAATTATTTATTAGTTGTCAGTTCACACCTTGGAACTTGGTTTCTCCATCACAGTCCTTAACGACGTACACGAACTACCCGCTGTTCCGATGCGTCACAACAGTGCCAATTCACTTGCTATGTTAAGAGTGATGCGGTATGCGCCGCGTTACCTGTTATCGTGCACAAGGGCGCGGTTCGCGCCGTGTACAGCCTGGGTGGAGGTGACAAAACTTGCCAGGTTGTGTGGCACAATTAGTAAAATTACTTTTTTTCGTCGTTTTTTTACTGACACTGACGGGAGCCGGCGAGCAACTAGAGAGCTTATCGATTGGGCCTGAATCTTTTGCATGCAATTGGGCATTTTACCGCTAAAATAGCTTGCAAACAGAAATTACTCTCATACAGTACAGTGATGTGTGCAATAGTGTAATCGGAGTCAATGCAATTACTGTGCGTGTGACCGACGCGATTGTTTGCAGCCTTCTATCGATAGTACATGATCCGATGCGAGTGTTTAGTCTACAGAAAATCTAGTAATATAATTATTCGTTTTGCCCTCATCTCGTGGTCGTGTGGTAGCGTTCTCGCTTCCCACGCCCGGGTTCCCGGGTTCGATTCCCGGCGGGGTCAGGGATTTTCTCTGCCTCGTGATGGCTGGGTGTTGTGTGATGTCCTTAGGTTAGTTAGGTTTAAGTAGTTCTAAGTTCTAGGGGACTGATGACCATAGATGTTAAGTCCCATAGTGCTCAGAGCCATTTTTTTTTATTATTCGTTTGTTGGTTGGTTGGTTGGTTTGGGGAAGGAGACCAGACAGCGAGGTCATCGGTCTCATCGGATTAGGGAAGGACGGGGAAGGAAGTCGGCCGTGCCCTTTGAAAGGAACCATCCCGGCATTTGCCTGGAGCGATTTAGGGAAATCACGGAAAACCTAAATCAGGATGGCCGGACGCGGGATTGAACCGTCGTCCTCCCGAATGCGAGTCCAGTGTCTAACCACAGCGCCACCTCGCTCGGTATTCGTTTGTACTTAAGAATGGAATTATTAACGAATGTTTTTGTATGTCATTTTTCCTTCTCTCAGTCGTAAGGAAGGTGTCAAGGAGTTTAGTTTTTCTTGATTGAAAATGCCTGAACATTCTAGTTGAATTACATTGTGACACTGATGAATCTGTGATATGTTTCTCTGAGTTTCTAAAGAAATTTGGAATAAAAGGTGATTGCTAGAACAGGACACAGAATTTTCGACTTGAACACATTTGAGGCTCTTCACACTTGTTCTTAAACATCTTGTTATCAGGTAAAAGACCCGCGGAGAAACATAGCCATTGACAACTGGCATACCAGCGTCCCTCCAGCGAGAACCTTAATCGTTTTTCACTTGGTTTTAGCGTGACTGTTACGCAAAAGTAAACGTGAAATTTCTGCTGAACTTCAAATTATGCGATGTAAAATTATATGACATTGCCAAATACCTTCAGCGGTATGTATGAATACTGTACACAAAATGTGTTGCAACAGAGTTAGTAGTGAAGAAGCAATAAATTAAAATGTCGTGCCTCATGGTGTAGTTCTACGCACGGTAAGCGATGAACTTTTTTGCTTACATCATTTTGCAGGCGGTGTCAGCGAGCAAAAGTTTCGTAAAGGTTTGAAATTATGTGGAAAGTTTGTTCTCAGATACTGAATGAATATAGTCTTGATGATTTGCGCGCCATATGCACGGTCTATAACAGTAATACTTGACTTAACGTGTTAAACATTTTACATTAGATTATAGCTCTAAATAAACAGATTATGAAAGCATTTTTAATTTCGGCCAATAAGTGTATGAAATACTGAAAATCGAATTTTTTACTCCTGTAGACTGTTAGACAGGCATTTTGCAACTAGGACCGTCCCCAGATTAACTGTTTAGTAATACAAACTAAGAGTGCAAAATTATGTAAGAACGCAGAATCTCGCGGCAGTAACACTGAATAACAAGTTCTCGGGTTTCCAACTGCGTCAAGGGAATAAAATTATATGAGCTTTCGTCCAAGCACTCCTTGGCCATTTTCAAGTGATGAGACTGCCAGTGGGCTGCTGGTATGTCCCTTGTATACACTAGCTGCCGGCTGTGACGTCAATGGTGCTCGCAGCATCGCCATATATGGGCATGCGTCGATATGGCGATGCGGCGAGCACTAGTGACGTCACAACCAGCAGATAGTGTATATAAGGGGCATATCAGCCGCCCACTGGTAGTCACATCACTTGAAAATGGCCAAGGAGTGCTTGAACGAAAGCTCATGTAATTTTATTCTCTCGACGCAGTTGGAAACCCGAGAACTTGTTATTCAGTGCAAAGTGGTGACAACATACAGGAAGACAGAGATAGGCATAAAAAAAAGTGCAACTGCACTAAGAGGAAACGTCCTAACATCTATGTAACAAATATAGTGTTGGGTGCAAATAAACCAATTGGCCTTTTACTGTGTTCTATTTTTTTTAAATATCTGCACATTAGATTCCTATATAATATATAAAATGAACGACCTATCAGTCTGCTGTGCTCGCTCAGCAAGATTGTTGAGAAGGTAATACTAAAACGTATCACTACGCATTGCATCGCCAACGACACCCTAAGACCGGAGCAATTCGGCTTTAGGAATCACCACTCGACAACACAACAACTCCTCCGCGTAGTCGAACATATAACACACGGCTACAACATGAACAAAGCCACAGGGGCCGTGTTCCTAGACATCGAAAAGGCTTTCGATCGTCTCTGGCACAACGGACTCATACGCAAACTAAGCGAAGCTGGTTTCCCGGACGGACTCGTGCGTCTCATACACTCATATCTCACGAACAGATGTTTCAACACTAACGTGCAGGATAAACAATCAACACAACACGGTATCCAAGCTGGAGTACCCCAAGGAAGCATCCTAGGGCCCATCTTGTTTAACCTGTACATTAATGACTTCCCAGCGACACGAAACACGACGTTAGCCGTCTACGCGGATGACACCGCCATCCTCGCGCAAGACTGGAAACCGTCGAACATCAACTCACGAATACAGACAGCACTCAGAACAGCTGAGCCTTGGCTGGAGCGATGGCGTATTAAAGTAAACGTCGACAAGTGCGAAGCAGTTCTGTTCACACGCAGACCGAAACTACTGCGCAAACACCAACACTGTAGACCGATAACACTACATACACGCCCAATACGTTTCCGAGAGAAAGTCAGATACCTTGGTGTCTGGCTGGACCGGAAACTTACATGGGGGGACCACATCGAATACGTTGCCAACCGAGCGCACGCGAGGCTCAAACAGCTCTACCCAATGCTCAACAGGGCAAGCACACTGAATAGGAGGGTGTCGAGGTCCTTATACATGACACTGATTAGACCTCTGATGACGCACGCAGCTCCCGTCTGGGGATATGCAGCTCCCACACGACTGCGCCGCCTGCAGATCATACAGAACAAGGTGCTACGAATCATCAGCAATGCTCCACGCTACACACGCACCGTGGATCTTCACCATGAATACCGCCTTGATACCCTCAAGTAAGTATTCAAGAAACACGCCACACGACTATACAGGAACTCGAGACACTCGAACAATCCTTTCATCCTCACTCTGGGAAACTACGATCGCAACCACAGGTGGAAACACAAGCGGCCAAAGACACTGCTAGCTAGGGCATAACCACCTATGGTAAACTAACATACGCAAACAGTGACAAACGCCGGTAAGCCCCTGCATATCAGCAACACTGACTGGCAACTACCAGCTGCTATTAGAGCCAACCAACAGGCCACAGCAGGGACACCGACGAGCTCGCCCACAGACGCACGAACAATCTGCCAACACTCCCTCACACTGTGCCTCCGGTATATGACCTATCGGACACAAGACCGATAACAAACCTAACTGTTGCAGGTTGCAGGACGCTGAACGAGGACTCTGTACCAGCACCCAGCGCCAGCCGCCGAGCAGCACAAACGCACAACGTCAAGGTATCGACATGCATGATATCCACTACTAACAAAGCCTATCCTTACACAACCTATCGCAGACAGAAAGACAACCGCTACTGCTCTTGCCGCCCGACCTAACTTTCGCAGAGGTTTTTTTCCCTTGGCTCTTGCTTTGGCACTTTTTTTCCTCTGCCCTTCAAACCGCTACCCTTCGTCAGATTTCGACCAATCTATCTCCAGATGAGCGCGTATTAATGGTTAATCCTAACCAGACGTACGCAGACATCGCAGTACCCACATCCTGCGACACCTCACTTAAGTGAATACTAACCCTTATGCAGAGATGGCAGTAGACCTTTTGTGCTGGCCATCATGCCGGTGTGGGCGTGGAGGGGCTCCACCTCTTTTTTAAAAAAAAATATAAAATGAACATCACTAAAAAGATACAAAGAAAAGTATTTCTCAATAAATTACAAAACTAACATATTATGGAAAATCCTATATTATTAGAGAGAATGAAGTTGTTTGTGATGTATACCTGAATAGAACTACCAACTCAGCAGCAGTAGGAGCATCACCAAAAACACTAGGAGATGAGAACTGGGCCACATTGCAAAAAAAATAAAGAGACGTCACATCTACCCTAGCACAAATGTTAACTAGCGCTCAACATATTGCACTCTTTGCAGGTTAAGCATGTACAAATGCTTTCCACGTTTTATGTACAAAATGTTTAGCGAATTCAAATATTTTAGTACTACAAAACATTTTGTGTTATAATTTTAAAATACCATTTGCGTAGTTTGAACACTTCGGCGGGGTTCAGTAAGTAATGCAACACTTTTTTTTTATTTGCAAGCAGGTTGGTTTTATTCAGGTTTCTAATACACCATATTATTTGGCGCTCTTTTGGTTACAAAACCCTAGTTTTCAACACAATCTCTGTTCAATGCGACGGCTTTGTGCCACCTTACTTGGAGGGACTTTATACCTCATGGTACATCCCTACTGGTCGACATCAGAGCCAATATCTCGCTGCATCAATAGCCTTCCCATCATCCAAGTACTGCTTACTGCTTAAAGCATTCTTCATTGGCCCACACAGATGGAGGGCGGAAGGTGCGAAATCCCGGCTGTAGGGTAGGTTGAGGAAGAACAGTCTAAGTTTTGTGAGCTCCTCTCTGGTGCCAACAGACGTCCCGTTGAACAGCGAGGTGATTGATTGTCATGAAGGGCAACTGGCAGATTCCATATTTGTAGATTTCCAGAAAACATTTGACACGGTGCCCCATTGCGGACTGCTAACGAACATACGTATGAAGTAAGTTCACAGAGATGTGAGTGACTCGAAGACTTCTTAAGTAATAGAAACCAGTATTTTGTACTCGACGACGATTGATCATCAGAGACAAGAGTATCGGGAGCGTCCCAGGGAAGTGTGCTAAAACAGCTGTTGTTTTCTGTATACACAAATGATTTGGCGGACAGGGTGGGCAGCAATCTGCGGTTGGTAAGTGCCGAAGTTGAGTGACAGTAGGAAGATACCAGACGACTTAGACAAAATTCTAGTTGGTGTGGTGTATGTAAGTTAATGCGGATGAGTAGGAAAAACAAACCTGTAATGGTTTTTTTTTAGTACTTATGGCTGGTTGCTATTTTCAACTGATAATTCTTATAACTGTACTAAAACTTCTGGTTTTGACAAGGAAGCGCTAGCTTATTTTAGTAGTGCGGTATGCTAGACACCAGTATTTGAAACTCTTTTTTCTTGCTTTATTGCTGTGGATCATTTGAGACAAATCTTCAAGTCGGCTCTTATGCAAGGAAGGGCCAATTTTTCAGGCATACTAGAAGAGCAGTTCGATTGTCATCGAACACCTCGCATCGATAACTTTAGATCCGACATATTTACCATCCCTAATGCAGGCGTCTATACATAATTTATGATTCCTCGTCAGTGATTAAATGAAAGAATTCTAGGAAAGCCTAACCCACGAAAAAGGTCTAAGGAATTCGTAAGTGCTGCCAGTACTGCGACTGGACCAATTCACTCAGAGTGACGGAGCTGCTCTGAGATGTTAGTATGTCTATGGAAGAAATGCGATGTTAACTTCCCTATAACTGTGTGCCATTAATAACCAGATAAAACGTAAAACCATTCTCCTACCGTCATTACATTTCGCGTAACGACCTAAAAGACGATGACGGATGTTTACGGTGTTTACATACGCACATGGCATGTTTCGCTCACCGTGTTTGAGAGTTAACTGACGATGTGGAGGGACGCTTAGTGTATAGTCCCTCACCGCCGTACAATACACAATGCCTTACGAACAATATGTGTGGGTAAGCTGCGTATAACAATGAATCTGCCATAGAAACACTGGTCGACTACGAAGTCCTTCGAAATAAAGGGAATAATCTATACCACAGCCGGGAATTCCCAGGTCA
This sequence comes from Schistocerca americana, assembly GCF_021461395.2. Taxonomy (NCBI): domain Eukaryota; kingdom Metazoa; phylum Arthropoda; class Insecta; order Orthoptera; family Acrididae; genus Schistocerca; species Schistocerca americana. The sequence goes on from NC_060124.1 coordinate 142,899,495, forward strand.
TAGCTTACCGGCTTATCACTGAGGCACCAACTCTCCTACGAAGAGTCTAACGGTGCGACACACTTTGTAGGTATCGCCACAATACTGGAAAACCCCTCCGCATGAATAAATGCGAGAGCAGCAGAGACAATAAGGCAGGAGGGCGGTGGTACCGTAAATACATCAAATTTGTTCATCATTTTTACAATAACGTACTGTGACAAAACGACGAGATTGTGAAACGATATAAAATTTTGTTAGTGTGACACTCTTTCAATATAAGGACTATCGCGAACAAAGCGTCGACTATGATGAATGGACGAAAGGGCTATACAAAAGCCGGCCGCTGTGGCCGAGGGGTTCTAGGCGCTTCAGTCCGGAACAGCGCTGCTGCTACGGTCGCAGGTTCGAATCCTGCCTCGGGCATGGATGTGTGTGATGTCCTTAGATAAGTTAGGTTTAAGTAGTTATAAGTCTAGGGGACTGATGACCTCAGGTGTTAAGCCCCATAGTGCTCAGAGCCATTTGAACCATTTGAGCTATACAACAACGCAGACTTCTGCGGCTGATATCAGTTCAAAAAATTAGTCGCCTCCAGGAGACATCACGCTAATACCGCGGAACACCCACTATAGCCTTGATAATGACCTGAATTCGGCGAGGAAAAAGTGTCCACAAATTTCTTTAGATATGCCATATCCAGCTGAAACTACTCACTGATTATATACGATAGAGCAAACGAATTGCAGGGACGTTGATCGCTACCTTTCACCCAAATGGTCTCAGATATTTTCTATTCGATTAAGATCGAACCAGTCGAGGTGCGATACGGTTCTACAGTGTTTGTCAAATCAGGAACATGTGCTTGGAGCCCTGTGTACAATGCTGTTTTCATCTTGGAAGACGGAAGAGTATACAACATACTCATCTTGAACGTATAGAAGAAAGGGCGAGTTTTGGTCACCGAGAATACGGAAATAAACGTCTTGGTTGATGGTCACGATCTAAATAAGTAGGCGCAAGTCGTGGTTCGAAAAACACTCCTGAAACATCGCAGGACCAGCTCCGGCGTGAACTGCACCCTCCAGACACTGCTGGTTAAAAGCCTAACTGGGGCATCGGTGCACCTGACGCATTGCTTCGTTTGAAAAGAGGTAAAACCTGGACTCGTCTGACCACACTACATGGCTCCAGTCAGCTACTGTCCATTTTATGTCCTGTTTGGTCCAGTAAAGACGTGCAGCTAGCTTCTTGTGCCGCTGTGAGAAATCGCCTTTTGTGTGGTTGCAGGCAGTCCCCTTCGCAATGTTCACTCTGGAATTGGTTGACTGACAACCAGAGACGGCTGGGATCCTTTGCCGAGAACTGTCCTTACGCCGTATTACAGGGCTACGAGTGGTACACCAGCCCGTGAAGGCACGTTGGACAGTCTTCATTCATAAACCTACAAATCGCTCAGTTTTATTCACGGTATGGTTTTGGGCATGCTCATATACGATACCTCACTTCTGTCATTATTCAGGAGTCCACGTTGACCCTTCTTACTGCTCTGATTCCAACTAACTGATGTACTTACATACACACCATTTCTCTGCCACGACTTAGAATAGTGGTAAATAAGTCACATGACGGCCCGATACCAGTTCTACACCAAGTACAGCGTTCCAAAGCGACCAGTGTGCTCTTTTAAACGGATGGCAAACATTTTGTCCAGTGAACTAATAAATACTTAAAATGCTATGTCGTATATTGTGACGCAGAAGTAAATTCGAAAGTATTTAGTGAGAACGGAACTCAGTTTGAAACGATTAAGAGATGTCACGATGTCTGTGTGCGTTTTGAAAGCTTCTCTTCGATTAGGATAGTACACTGCTTTAACCTCAGCGCCACTTCGCTCAAAAAAATTTCTGGGATAACTTGAACGAATTCTATCTCAAATCAGAATACCGTAAGCCAGCCTCTAGTGCTCCGTTCGAAACGAAAGATGGCCCATTTTGGAGTATCAGCTTCGACAGTACCCGCGAGACGACGAAGTTGCCACAAGCTGCGTAGTCACAAAAACATAAGCAAGATTGCGACTAGTGAGTACTGTTATTTATAACAGGATGCAGCATCAGCCTCCATTGTTCCGGAGGAGCTTCTTGCTGCTGTGAGTACCCGTGGTGCCTTTTATTTAATGCGTCACTGCCTATCTGTAACTCTCAGTCGCAAGCGTAAACACATACCGGTCAGCGGAATCCGTCTTAGGAGTCCCCCTCCTCTCCTCCTCTTCCGCACTGATGGGATGCTTCTGCTATGGAGCGTCGGCTGTCAGTTGAATACATCAGCTGAAGCTGTAGGAAATGTTTGCGTATTTGTCGCTCCCGTGTAGGAGCAGTGTGATGTACGGCTGCCACGGCTTTAGCATTCACACTGCCTCCCATTCTCTCTGGTAGCTTTGCGAACAGAAAAAAGGAAGAACGGAAGATCTGTCTACCACTGGGCATTAGAGACGTAGAATCCGCTCGGATAGGAAAGGAATGGGAAAGGAAATCGATTGAGCCGTTTTACAGGAACCATCCCGGCGTTCAGCCGGCCGCAGTGGCCGAGCGGTTCTAGGCGCTTCAGTCTGGAATCGCGCGTCCGCTACTGTCGCAGGTTCGAATCCTGCCTCGGTCATGGATGTGTGTGATGTCCTTAGGTTAGTTAGGTTTAAGTAGTTCTAAGTTCTAGGAGACTGATGACCTCAGATGTTGAGTCCTATAGTGCTCAGAGCCATTTGAACCATCCCGGCGTTCACCTTAAGCAATTTGGTGAAGTCACGGAAAACTTACACCTGGATGACAAGGCAGGGGATCTGAACCACTGTCTTCCCGAATATGAGGCCAGTCCCTTACTACAATACTATCTCCGTAGGAACTACATGGCGAATACGTGGCGTGTGGATTCCTAGGAAGCCGGCCGCGGTGGATGAGCGGTTCTAGGCGCTCAGTCCGGAACCGCGCGACTGCTACGGTCGCAGGTTCGAATCCTGCATCGGGCATGGATGTGTGTGATGTCCTTAGGTTAGTTAGGTTTAATTAGTTTCAAGTTCTAGGCGACTGATGACCTCAGAAGTTAAGTTGCATAGTGCTCAGCGCCATTTTGATTCCTAGGAAGCCGCACTTGCGGGAAACTCGCCATTGAATGGGATGGGACGCAGGATATTTCACTTGCGTAAAGTCCTGAACACATGAAGATATAGTAGCAAATTTACACTTCATTCAATGCTATGACAACAATTAGTACCAAACAAGAACACACAATTCGCACAGGTGTTTGGTAATTCAAACGTACTAATATAAAGTAACAGGAGCACTGATGGATTATTTATTTTCAGACTGAGCTTCTCATTGGGCGCCTACTGAAGAATAACACTTGGTCAGCTGTCAAAATGTAGCACACAGAAAATAAATTGGACAAACTGGCTGTGCAGTTTTTCCGTGAAAATGTAAGTGATGTAAATTGGAAGATTAATTATCATTGAAAAATACAGTATAGAGTAATGATTTTTACTGAGCAGTAATATAGTATAAGTTACACTTCTTTTTTCGAGAATATCGAGGTAGTTACAATTACAGCTCTACTGGGAGGCGAGCACAACTGGAACCCTGACTAAGTAGCCGCTGAAATCAAGGTACGAGTATAACAAGTAGTGAACTAGAACGAAAGTTTAGTATGGTGCTCGATGACTTGTATGGATTTATTAATTCAGAAACATTTATTTTTCGCTTTATTTTACTACGCTCTTTTGTCAGTCGCTTAAGTTAAAAATATCTCAAATTTGCTACCTTTAATGTGGTATTATGTCATAAGCACAAAAAATACGCAATTGTTGTACTTCCTTCAGTGTGATGATCATTATATGATCTACCAAACGCATATGTAGTTATTGTTCTTCGTTCTTTACTTATAACACTAGGCGTTCCAGGAAACGATACGGTTTGCCATGAAGGCGACGAGTTAAAAAAAAGAAGCACGCTAATGTTCAGTCGTTAGGGTGAGCTCTATCGCTAACTAGGAGACAGAAATATGTTTTAGCAATCTGCTATACAAAGCAAACAGGCCTGAGACCTCTCTACAGAATGTCTCAACTAAAGCAATTCAAAAATAAAGCCAATTCTCTTGTAGTGCGCCTATCAACAAAACGATTTTATTCTTGCCTGGTGCGACCGATCAGTAATGTCGGACAATTACTAGTTTTCGTTACGCTTATCTCGCTCAGCATATCACGGAGCTGTCGCAAGGCCTGGGTTACGAAGAGATAGCCCAACTACAGAGTCCTGAGACATTTTTAGAAAATTGCTGCTGCTCTAAAATATGTGAATTTATAGTTTTGTCAGGAGATTTTCGGACAATGAGATTACGGCTCTCTGTAGGTAAAAGGATTGCATTCATGCAAGTCGACAATGGCTTTATCAATATGGCAGACTCACTGAAATGCCTCAGCGGCTGACCTAGTCTAAGGCTTACCGCCAGTACGAAAAGAGTGTTGTCGACCACGTATCGCTTCTTCCAACTTTACAGTGGGTGGATCGACGAAGGTATTCCACAGTCTGTAAACTGAAAATCGAACAACGCCCCTGGAGGGGAAAATAACCTTTCTCGGAAGAAGGCTGCAACTGCCGTAGAGGATGACTAAGAATCAGTTTACCGTCCACCGGTGCAGTGCACCGTGCTGTGATTTACGTAGATTCTGTTCGCGTGCGTTTTTCCGTCTGTTATATTCGTTACTAATTATATATCCCTTATAAGTTTAACGCCCCAGGCGTATCTGCGTATTTTGCTGTCACTGATTTAAAATGCGGAACAGCCTGTACCGGTTGTCGCAGAGCCTAAAGAACGTGACTGTAGCTGTAGCAGTTTGTCTGATGCGCAGTAATTTATTTTAGCTTCTATTTTAAAAAGTACTTCAGCGAGGAAGTGAATTGTGCCTATGTATTTTAGTGTGCTGGCTTGTACTTACTACTTAACTTAGAGCTCCAGCCCCAGAGCGGAACGCACTCAGGAGCAACAGTTTATCGGTTGTATGCAGACTGTATAATAAATTGATTTAATTAGTGGAATTGCTAGTTACTTCTGAATAAAGGGGAACAGTAGCTGATTATATACCTGCCTTTTTTAAGAGTTGGCATATTTTTAGACAGCTTGCCTTCAGTGAGTTCAATTTCTTGGGTTACTGCTACATTATCTCTGGTCCAGACAATAACTGATAAACGGTAGATGGGAAAATTGGCAGCGGAAATTGGCTGGATTCTGTGTTGCCCATGGGCTGCTGCGGCGTTACGGCATGTGAGAAGAATGCTGCTGCACCTCTGGAGCTTACTGCATCGCCTGGAATCCTTGAGGCCGCTGCGTCCTCCGACTCGCACCTCCCAGCTGGTCGACACTACCTGACGGTGACTGGCGAACAATGACGGGGTCGCCAATCTCTGGGTGGAAGGCGAAAGTGGTTCAAAATGGTTCAAATGGCTCTGAGCACTATGCGACTTAACTTCTGAGGTCATCAGTCGCCTAGAACTTAGAACTAATTAAACCTAACTAACCTAAGGACATCACACACATCCAAGGCAGGATTCGAACCTGCGACCGTAGCGGTCGCTCGGTTCCAGAGTGTAGCGTCTAGAACCACACGGCCACTCCGGCCGGCAGCGAATGTGAGTACTGGCCACAAGGCTGTCCCCTTACGTTTTGAAAACAGGTTTGATGTATTTCCTGCTGCTGAAACTACATCTGAGACAGCACGGATGCCTCGCCTGTTGGGCCTGTGACCGATCTTACTGAGAGATCCGGACGAGTGCAGAGAGTGGGACTGTTTGTCATCGAGAGCCCCAGCATTAGGCGGGTGGTGGAGGCCCCCACGAGAACAACGGGTAGATCGGGAAGGAAGGCCAGCGTCCTCTTTGTGTGCCTGCAGTTAGTCTCACTAGAGATCTGTAGGAGGCCCTGCCAGCAGCAACTGAGCGCACTGGGTGCAGCCGGCTGCATATCGTGGCTCACGTTGGCACGAATGACGCCTACCACCTGAGTTCCCCCTTAATACGTCAGGCGTGCACTACTCGCAGGAAGCAGCTACCAGCTAGTGAAGTATGTGTGGCGTGCGCATGTGCTTTTATAGAATAGAGAAATCCCTCCACAGGCCCAATAAGACGTGTTCTGATTCGAGATAGTGTAGCCTTTGGCTCAGTAGTCCGGAGAAAGAAAACTATAATATAGTATTAGTTAACCACAAAAGCATCTAAAGTAGGGTCAAAAAGCTCACTGAAACCCACCCCCCACCCCTCGCCTTACCTCAGGAGCAGCAGAGACTGAACATTTGAGGCGGTACTTGGAGACTTCTTTACATAAATTTCCTGGTCGTATTGTAGTATTAGGTGGAGACTTCAACTTACCAGCTACATACTGGGAGACTCAATTGATAAGGGCAGGTAATATGGATAGAGAATCGCGTGAAATTGTTTTAAATGCCTTATCCGAAAATTACCTTGAGCAATTAATCATAGGATTGATTCGTGAAGGTAACATCTTAGATCTGCTTGTGACAAACAGACCCGAACTTATCGACGCAGTTAGCGGAGAACAGGGAATCTGTGATCTCAAGGCCGTTACAGCATCACTGAATACGGCTGTAAATTGGAGTACAAACAAAAGTAGGGCGATATTACCGCTTAGCAAGAGCGACGAGAATCAAATATCCGATAGTTCAGCACGAAAATTTCATCTCCAGCACTAACAACGTTGCGTATCAATGGACAAAAGTTCAAGAGCATTGTAGAATATGTTTTAGACAGGTGTGAGGGACGGAAAACACCCACCATGGCTCGGCAGCCATGTCAAAAAGCAGCTACGAAAGTAAAGAGAGCTTAACTGCAAATGTAAGCGCAGCCAAAGGCTCACAGACAAACAAAAACCAAACGAAGCCAAAATTAGCGTAAGGAGAGGTATGCGTTAAGAGTTCGACATATTCGAAAGTAAAATTTTGTCTACCGATTTAGAAAATCTAAGAAGTTCTGGTCATAGTTAAATCAGTAAACGGATCGAAGCCATGTGGCCGCGTGGGATTAGCCGAGCGGTCTAAGGCGCTGCAGTCATGGACTGTGCGGCTGGTCCCGGCGGAGGTTCGAGTCCTCCCTCGGGCATGGGTGTTTGTGTGTTTGTCCTTCGGATATTTTAGGTTAAGTAGTATGTAAGCTTAGGGACTGATGACCTTTGCAGTTAAGTCCCATAAGATTTCACACACATTTGAACATTTTTGAAGCCATTTGTCCACTCAGTGACCATAATGGCAGTGAGACGGAGGAGGACACAGAAAAGGCAGTAATACTAAATGACTTTTCCCAAAGCTGTTAAACAGAGGAATACTGTAGTAGGCACGAAATCGTCGCACGAACGACAAAATGACTGATGTCGAAATAACTGAGCATGGGGTAGAAAAGTAAGTGAAATCGCTCAACAGGGGGACGGAAACTGGACGACAGGATACCAATACAATTTTACATAGAGAGTCCGCAGCACGTGGTGGTGCGGTAGCGTTCTCGCTTCCCGCGCCCGGGTTCCCGGGTTCGATTCCCGGCGGGGTCAGGGATTTTCTCTGCCTCGTGATGACTGGGTGTTGTGTGATGTCCTTAGGTTAGTTAGGTTTAAGTAGTTCTGAGTTCTAGGGGACTGATGACCATAGATGTTAAGTCCCATAGTGCTCAGAGTCATTTGAACCATTTTTTTTTTTACGTAGAGTATGCGGAAGAACTTTCCCCTCTTGTAGCAGTAGTGTTCCGTAGGTCTTTGGAGGAGCCAATGATTGAAAAAAAAGCACACATCATTCTTGTTTTCAAGAAGGGTCGTCGAACAGGCACAAAACTATAGGCGTACATCTCTGACTTGGGTCAGTTGTAGAATTTCGTAACATGTTTTCTGCTTACGTGTTATGACATTTCTGGAGACCGAAAGTCTGCTATGTAGGAATCAACATCGGTTCCGAAAACAACGATCGTGTGAGACCCAGCTCGGTCTGTTCGTCCACGAGACGCAGAATACTTTAGATACCGGCGCTCAGGTGGATTCCGTGTTCCTTGGCTTCAGTAGGGCATTTGATACAATTCCACACTGCCGCCTACTGAACAAAATACGTGCGTACGAAATATCAGACCATCTGCGTGGCTGTATTGAAGAGTTTCTAACAAACAGTACACTATTCTCAACGGAGAGAAGTCTTCTGACGTAAAAATGACTACGGGCGTACCCCAAGGAAGTTTTACCAGGTCCATTACTTTTCACAATATATACAGGGTGTTACAAAAAGGTACGGCCAAACTTTCAGGAAACATTCCTCACACACAAAGAAAGAAAATATGTTATGTGGACATGTGTCCGGAAACGCTTACTTTCCATGTTAGAGCTCATTTTATTACTTCTCTTCAAATCACAGTAATCATGGAATGGAAACACACAGCAACAGAACGTACCAGCGTGGCTTCAAACACTTTGCTACAGGAAATCTTCAAAATGTCCTCCGTTAGCGAGGATGCATGCATCCACCCTCCGTCGCATGGAATCCCTGATGCGCTGATGCAGCCCTGGAGAATGGCGTATTGTATCACAGCCGTCCACAATACATTTGCTACCGGGGTTGCGTAGACAAGAGCTTTCAAATGCCCCCATAAATGAAAGTCAAGAGGGTTGAGGTCAGGAGAGCGTGGAGGCCATGGAATTGGTCCGCCTCTATCAATCCATCGATCACCGAATCTGTTGTTGAGAAGCGTACGTACGAACCCTTCGACTGAAATGTGCTGCAGCTCCATCGTGCATGAACCACATGTTGTGTCGTACTTGTAAAGGCACATGTTCTAGCAGCACAGGGAGAGTTCAAAAATGGTTCAAATGGCTCTGAGCACTATGGGACTCAACTGCTGTGGTCATCAGTCCCCTATAACTTAGAACTACTTAAATCTAACTAACCTAAGGACATCACACACACCCATGCCCGAGGCAGGATTCGAACCTGCGACCGTAGCAGCAGCGCGGTTCCGGACTGGAGCGCCTAGAACCGCACGGCCACCGCGGCCGGCTACAGGGAGGGTATCCCGTATGAAATCATGATAAAGTGCTCCATTGAGCGTAGGTGGAAGAACATGAGGCCCAATCAAGACATCACCAACAATGCCTGCCCAAAGGTTCACAGAAAATCTGTGTTGATGACGTGATTGCACAACTGCGTGCGGATTCTCGTCAGCCCGCACATGTTGATTGTGAAAATTTACAATTTGATCACGTTGGAATGAAGCCTCATCCGTAAAGATAACATTTGCACTGAAATGAGGATTGACACACTGTTGGATGAACCATTCGCAGAAGTGTACCCGTGGAGGCCAATCAGCTGCTGATAGTGCCTGCACACGCTGTACATGGTACATACTACGAAACTAAAATGAGCTCTAACATGGAAATTAAGCGTTTCCGGACACATGTCCACATAACATCTTTTCTTTATTTGTGTGTGAGGAATGTTTCCTGAAAGTTTGGCCGTACCTTTTTGTAACACCCTGTATAGCGAAATGCAGGAAAATCTGCTGAGGGCCAACTTTTGGTGCTGGGAGTGGCAATTGACCCTCAACATAAGCAAATGTAACATAAGCAGGTAGGCTAGTAGAGTTCTGGCACAAAGTAGGTCACCTAAGACGTCACCCATGAGTGATCGGATTTCCCCATCCCCTCTGACATAAACCAACTCCCCTATGTATAAATTGCCGTGAAATCGAAAAACTGGTGGAAAATTAAAAAAATACCTGTTGTTTTCCTCCCACGTCACTGTGATGTAACTTGCTCGCTGGAAAGTGCCGAGTGCTGTAGAGACCCACAGAGCTATTTATAGCAGTCAGGTCACTTGTTCTAAGTGTAGAATTTCATAATGCGTGTCCAAAGTTAAACATTCGCCTCTGACATCACCATTTAAACAATTGCCATCCTGAGTTTTAGTTTGGTGGGAAGATGAAAATACCCAGCACACACGTCAAACATCATCACGTTACTTAAATAAAAAAGTCGTAAGCCTACTTATTCCTTTAAGCTGAAGTCTGAAGTCCAAACTTTAAAACTGTGTTCTGTGTAGTAGGAACAACTGCGTCTTTATTTAAAACCCCACCGGAGGGAACGGCCCTCCGCGGACTCTGACTGGCGCCACCGTATGTGCTAATGCTCCTCCAACAGTGCCGGGACTGTCACGGCACGCGCCACCGACTGACAGTCTATATCGCCTGGGACATCAGCTGTGCTCCACGTGACGACACGGGGTGCCCGAATGCACCGTTGCATAAAAACTGCTATCACCTATGAGTCTAGAGCAGCTGGTGCCAAGTCATACAGTTACGAATGCCGCTGGACATACCTGGTCTTTCGTCCGATATGGGCTATTCGACCCCAAGCATAGCCGGTGTGCTCTTTAATAAGACACAGCTTTCAGATGTATTCTTAAGACTACACGATTTTATGCTGAAATATATCCCAATTTTAGAACAATACTGCATAATGTGCTAGAGGAAGGCAATATAACAATTCTGACATTCCATAACTGGAACAGCCTACATGGCTCTCTGAAACTACCATTCATTTTCAACCGATACACGTTTGGTGCAAACACAATGTAGTTACCTGATGATTTCAGAACCCCCCATGGCTGCATGATGACATACTCTACCGCAATTTGCGATCTTTGTTGGAGCCTGGTTAACAATCTTTTACAGATGAAACCCGATTCCGATTCAGTGAAAGTACACACCACCCATGATAGATGGTTGTATTATTCTTTAATAATTCTTTAATCTTTAAGGACTTGGGAAATCCGATGACTCATTAATGACGTCATTGATGTCATCATATGTGACCCACTTTGTGCCAGAAATCTTCTAGCCCATTTACTAATGTATTGCATATAATTAGACAGGCCCATTACTGTATAATTACATGGGTCCAGAACAATCACTGGATGCAGGTACTTTCATAAAATATCCAGGAGTACGCGTACAGAGCTATTTAAAGTGGAATGACTCCAGCACATAAAACTCAGAAAAAACAGATGCCAGACTGAATGGTTCAAATGGCTCTGCGCACTATGGGACTTAACTTCTAAGGTCATCAGTCCCCTAGAACTTAGAACTACTTAAACCTAATTAACCTAAGGACATCACACACATCTATGCCCGAGGCAGGATTCGAACCTGCGACCGTAGCGGTCACACGGATCCATACTGAACCGCCTAGAACCGCTCGGCCACCTCGGCCTGCTGCCAGACTGAGATTTATTGGAAGAATCCACAAGAAATTTAGTCCATCAACAAAGAAAATAACTCAGAAAAAAACTCGTTCGATCAATACTTAAATATTGATCTTCAGTATAACATCTGTACCAGATAGGAGTGATAGAGGAAATAAAGAAGACCCAAAGAAGAGCAGCACGTTTCGTTACAGGTTCACTTAGTAAGCACACAGAGATGCTCAACCGACTCCAGTGGCAGAAGTTACAAGAGAGGCATTCTGCATCACCGTGTGGATTACTGTTAACATTGTGAGAGCTTACATTCCTAGAAGAGTCAACAAATATAATGCTTCCTCTTATGTATATCAGAGTATAGCTGCTGATATAGATGTAGGTGTTTGTTGTGACATAGTTGGGTATAAGGAGCTCACCTGTTCGCTCTTCAGTTTGTTGACAGATTATGACACAGTGTTCTAGTGCTCCAGTCTTCATTGATTTTAAGCTGAAAATGACTTTCCCTTAGCGCAGATCAGGGGGGAAGAGAGAGAATCTTGTTTACCGGCGAACACTATAAGCAGACAGTGGACGTGTGCCGCGTGGGTGGACAGAGCTCCGGCAGGCTGCTAAAGACGTCAGCAGAGGGCGTTGGGGGAGGCGGTAGGGGAGACGACGACGAAATGGCGAGGGCCGGGCCGCTACCTGTTCCCCCGGCCTCGAGGCCACAGGAATGCACACATGTGCGGCCCAAATGTCCTTCGCCCCACACACGCTCGCTGCGGACCTCGTGGACAGTGACCGCGGCGGAACCTTTTAGCGGTGCGTTCCTACATACTCACAGCCAGCTCGAGACCAATTTCGCCCACAAGCAACATATCATTTGGCACTACCTTCTCCCCTTCCCCCACCCTTCCCCCTCCGGTCCCGTCAATCCACAGACTTACGTTGCTTCTCCTTGGGCTCTTGATAAAACCTTTAGAAATAAATCTAAATCTAGTGATTGTGGGATTGGGTTGTTTTCTTCTTTTAAAAGAAGTACTGCATAGCCACTTCTCTGTAACAAATGAATTTCAAAACCTTATTCCAGCGCTAAATATTAAGAGAAGAACCAATTCATTCCCTAGGTAATTCCTGAGATCTTTAAAGGAAATATAAAGACAGCCCATTTCCACGATTGCTAGATTTAGATTTATTTTTAGTTTCAATGATTTTTTTTAAATGTACACACACAGTGGATCACAATTAACGCCGAAAATTGACACATGTGAAAGTATACGATAACACAACTAAAAACGTTGTAGTGAACATGGTTTCACGAACAAGCTGTTCGCGACATTATTGCGGATGTGTTATGACGAGCTGCTACTGACTTCAGCAGGAAATATTGTCCTGGGTAATGCAAATGTGTTTGAAGTATACATTTTTTGATGAAGTCCCATTTAACTGAGCTCAAATTTCACCCATGTCCTACATTCCCTTACGCAACGTTGGGGAATGTGGTACTTCCTTATTTCTGCTGCTGATATGAAGTTTAACGCGCCAGTACCGTCGAAGATGGATAGGTCAAGCACATCCTGAACATTGGCCTCCAAGATAACCCGACTTCAATCCTTAGTATTTTTCTTTCTGGAGTCATAGCAAAAGTGAACTGTACAGCACTCACTTTGATAAGGATGAAGAAATGGAGCAATGAAATATACAGCCTTGTCAAGATTTACGGGATGATATGCAGATGTGTGAAAGAATTGGTAAGGCAATTAAAATTGTAGAGCAGTCAAATACCGCATGCACCTTTCTTTTATGGACATGTTTCACTCGGCCGACGCGAAAATATTAAAAAATGAAGTAGCCAGGGACAGCACTTTTTTTCTTTTTTTTTATATGTGACAGTGGCGCTATACATAGCCAGACGTATCTAACGTGTAGCCCTTGGCTACCTAATTTCTGATGGTGCTTGCGTCTATCGAGTGTGACTTGTGGTTGCTCTGCAATTTTGATTTCTAAGGGTCGCTGTTCCCCCTGTAGGCAATGCCTGCACTCGCTAAATTTGTAACCCACTGCGGAGACGAGTCCAGTATTGTCTCCAGATGTGAGGACAACACGTGGAACACCTGCTTTGACAGGTACGAGTGCACAGTAATTTCTAACAGTAGTAGGCATATTATATTTCTTGTTCAGGTTGGCCTTGGGTAAAATTTGGGCACAATCCTAGGGAATGTAATCGAAAAAGTGCACATTTCAAGTACGTCTGCTTCTACAGAGTGTTTAAAATCAATGCTACAGAAAAGGTTTTCCGCTCGAAACTAAAAATACCGCTAACACAATAATAATAATAATAATAATAATAATAATAATATTACGACGATCATTCGGAAAGTAAGGAACGTTTTTTTCTAGAGAAATTATTACTGGTAATTAAACGAAACTGTATTTTACACACAATTTGAGACCCCTAGCTACTTTTCTACGTAGTCACCGTTCAAATTTAGGCACTTGTCGTGCCGTTTTACCAACTTTTCTATGTCTTCTGCATACTCAGTTGCCGCCAAGTTGCTGAACCACTGATTAACGGCTTCTTCAAATTCATCATCACTTCCGTAGAGATGTCCGCTCAAAAAAATCTTTCAATTTGGGGAGTAAGTGATAATGAATAGTGGCCAAGTCCGCACTATATGGTGTATGTTGAAAAATTTCCCACTGAAACCGTTAAAGCAAGTCCCGTATCATTCTCGCTGCAAGTGGACGTGCATTATCGTGAAGCACGATAAGTCCACTGGTTAACATCCCGCGTCGCTTGTTTTTAACGGCGCAGTGAAGTCGTTTGAAACGTCTGACAGTAGCCAGCTGCATTTATAGTCTCATCTCTAGGCACGCAGTCGATGAGCAAGACACCCGTAAGACCCCAAAGCACATTAGCGATAATCTTTCTGGTCATCAGATTTTGTTTTGCTTTTGCCGGTTTCTTTGGGACTGCGAATGATGCAACTCCATTGATTGGCGCTTGGCTTCTAGTCTGAAATGTGATACCCAATTCTCATCTTCAGTGACAATGTGATTCAAAAATTCATCATTACCCTTTTCATAGCGACTGAGAAATGTCAATGCACCTGCCACTCGTCTGGTTTTGTGTTCGTATGACAAAATTCGAGGAACCCACCTGGCACACACTCTTTTATAGCCCAGATCAGCACTAATAATCTAGTACAACATAGTTGTGGAAATGTTTAGAAAGAATGAGTGCAGTCCACTAACTGCGAAACCCCTAACTTCTTGGATTTTTGTTTCAGTCCTTGCTTTGAGCCCGTCAGTAACCACTGAGGGTCAGCCCGAGCGATCTTCGTCCTGATTATTCATCCGTCCGCAATTAAACATGATACACCACTTCCGAACTGACACTTCGTTCGTCACACTAAAGTAAACCTCAGTTATCTGTATACAAATTTCGATGTGTGGGACTTTTTGTGCATTTAAAAAGCGGATACCACTGTGCAACTCACTTTTGGCGGGATCGTCAATATCGTCACACATTATAAAGTCGTACAGCTGAGCTGTAAGCAACACAATTGGATCGTAACTGTTATTAAACTGAAGTGGATGAATACCAAGATCGGTGGTCGGTTGCAGTGGAAATGGGGGGACGCGGTAACGTGTCGAAACAAAACGTTCTTCACTTTCCGAATGACCCTCGTAATAATAAATAGTAATAAACTGCTGGTAATTAAGAAGCAACACAGGAAGGGCAGCAAGTAACGAGACTTTAATTGTTGTGTATATATACTATAAATAATGCAAAAATGAATTTGTGTGTGTTCTTGGGTACAGGGGGCGTTACAGGCAGCAGAATTTAGTACACAGAGCTGCCACCTGTGACGGTAAGAGCAGCTCTAACCTGGCTGGGCACCGAATCACACTGAGCTTGGATAATAGATACTTGTACGTCATTCTTAATTGCGAGCAATTATTATTATTGTTATTATTATTACGAAGGTCATTCGGAAAGTGAAGAACGTTTTCTTTTGAGACGTGTGCCGCAATTCATCAATTATAGTAGCTGGCGGATTGTGGCATGCTAGCCTCTTCGTGACCCATGACCAGATGTTTTCAGTGTGTGACAGAGCTGGAGAATGTACTGTCCAGGACAAAAGCCGAACCCCAAAAAAATGGTTCAAATGGTTCTGAGCACTATGGGACTCAACTGCTGAGGTCATTAGTCCCCTAGAACTTAGAACTAGTTAAACCTAACTAACCTAAGGAAATCACAAACATCCATGCCCGAGGCAGGATTCGAACCTGCGACCGTAGCGGTCTTGCGATTCCAGACTGCAGCGCCTTTAACCGCACGGCCACTTCGGCCGGCAAAAGCCGAACCCCCTCTGTATTGAGGTAGGCTTGGACAGTATGGTCCCAATCACTGGTCTTAATAATTCAGAAATATCCGTTTCCAGTCATAACTACCTTCTATGCGAGACAGAGGTGATCATGCTGCGTTATCCAATACCATTCCTCACCATCACGTCATGTGGTGGGCTCGTATGACGATGACGAATGCAGGCTGGCAATGTTCATTCTTCCCAGAGCCTCCACGCACGGCTACTTCGCAGAACCGGATGGCGTGGTGCCACGACTGTCCATTGTCGTTGGGGCGTCACTTGCCGTCACACCGCTCTCTCCCGCTGCGTTAAGGGAAGCCGTAACAACGATCGCCGCGCTGACGGTCCGTGGTGGTGGTGCAGACATCGTCGCACAGTCAGTAACGTCACTTGTCTTGCTGTAAACAAGCCCGTTTCCCGACTAGTTACGTGACTTGGCTGTATGACCCTGCACGGCCTGTCCTCTCGGTCGGCAGTCGCGCGGAGCCACTGAGATCCTACAACGTGTTGAGTATGAGCCTCCTGAACTCATCGACTCCACATTCGCATGGGAGTCATGGAATGCCGATCAACGAGAACAGCAATATCTAGGAACAAGAAAGTGCAATCTCCACTGGACAGGATAGCGCTGCTGTGTAATTCCAGTACTTGCTGGTATACATTTCTGCTCCTTATTCAAAATACAACAACGATTTTCTCACAAACAGCCAATATTGAGCTGTAATTTCTGAATGACAAACCTGATACATAATGTTTCCTTATCTACAGAATGTAGACGCCATTACTAGTATCTGTCGAAGTGCGCAGTACACTTCATTTCAATTTGATGTTTGTTGCATACTGTCTTCGAGTGTAGCTATTCTAATTGCCAGCATACACACACACACACACACACACACACACACACACACATTACGCGAAAGCGTGATTTGTCCTAGTGTGCCACACTCACTCTTCAACCTACTCCTGAAGCGTCATAGGATTATATAGTACTGTGGCCCTCCACACTCCGTCCATGATCAAGGTTTCAGTTTGGAACTGAAGAGCTTGAGTTCGGGGATATGGGGCAGCGTATCAATCGAATTATTATAGACATCGATTACGCCGGTCATTGAAGAGTGCAAGCGAATTGCTAAACGTAGTGAACAGTGTATCAAGTGAAATTTGAGTGTGTAATGTAATATTAACATTTAACAGGTTGCTGAAACTTAAAAGAGGAGATCTTAGCAATGGTCAACTGAAATGAAGGAAATAGAAGAAAACAGCGAAAAAATGGAACAATGAGCAGTAGGAAGCACGTTTACCTTAATTACATTGAGAAGAAATTTATCAGATGAACAACGAGACAAATTCAGAGAATAGGATCGAATGAGTCACCGCCAAGCAGACAGAGAGAAACTGTTGAATAAACAAGATTACGAAATGAACTAAGAAAAGTTACGATGAGTGGGGTTCATGAACTGCAACGATCGCAAGCGTATGAACAAAACATTAGTGTGTGAGAGGTGCTGAGCAAAAGAAGTAGAAATTATAATTTGGCGACGAACAAACGGAAGTCAACCAATGTCGTGCTCATATAAATGGACTCAGACTGGAAATCATTGGATAACTGCAGAGGATTTTACATACATACAATCAATTGAATTAACTATTCAGAACAGCACTGGATGAAATCGTGTCCGATGAATAAGAAGCTGTGATTCGAGCCGGCAGAAGAGCAGTTGGAGAATAGTAACGCAGATTTAGTGTACCCCAAATCAATGAAATTGCTGTTATAATTTTGGACAGTGGCTACACAAGTCATAACATAATTATTCAACGAAGAAGAGAAGGTTTATAACGTATCGCAGGAACACGTCGTTCTTACGATGCACTTCAATAACCGTAAATTTTAATAAGAGGAGAAGACAGGCACCATTTCATTTTGAAACACCTGATACCAAATACAGGTGCATAAAGAATGAGAAAAGTAACTTTTTGCTCACCCACAAATTTAGTTTGACTACATGAAGTAATGTAAAGGTAATTTCCGGAGCAGAAGTGTGACAGGACCGTTAATGTTTACAATGTATATAAATGATCTAGTAGAAAGGTTCGGAAGTTTTTTAAGACTGATCGGAGATTATATGGTTGTCTACAGGAAAGTAGCATGCCAGAAGGCAGTATCGATTTGCAAAATGACCAACAGAGGATTGGTGCATAAACGTATCATATTGCGCATGCAGAGGAAAATAAATCCACTACTGTATAACTACACTATTAATGACAAACTGCTGGCAACAGTATGTACCGTAAAATATCTGAGAGCAACTATCCGAAGTGCCTCATCTACGGAGGAAGTGACTTACATGGCGTTTATTCGGCGGTCTCTTGCGTCTTGTTCATCAGACTGGAGTGCTTACGAGGCAGGACTGATAGAAGGGATAGAGCAGATCCAACAAAGAGCAGCGCAATCCGTCACGGCACCGTTTATTCGGCGCCAGAGCGTTACAAACATACTCAACAAACTCCAATGGCAGACGTTACAAGAGAGGCGTTGTGTATCACGGAGAGGTTTACTACTGAAATTTTTACGGAGGACTTGCGGGAAGAGTCGGACACACATTACTTCCTCCCACGTGCAGCTCGCGTAATGACCACGACGAGAAAATTCGAGAAATTAGAGCCAATACAGAGGCTTACCAACAATAATTCTTCCCACGCGTCATTCGCCAATGGAGCAGAGTAGGGTGGGATCAGCTAGAAGTATCCTCCGCAACATACGATTAGGTGGCTTTCAGAGTGTGATGTAGGTGTAGAACTTTGCCTTTCGCTCGCAAATGCTCCACCGACTGAGCTGTCCCAGCAGGACTCACGATCCGCCAATACCTCTTCTACTTTCCAAACTTGTGCCGCAAGATACGCAGGAGAACTTCGATGAAGCTTGGAGCGTACGAGAACAGGCACTGGCGTTAAGTGAAGCTGAGAGGGCGAGTCGTGAGCCGCGCTGGGACAGCTCAGTCGGTGAAGCACTTGCTCGCAAAAGGCAAAGTTCCAGGTTAGAGTCCCGCCCGACAAACAGGTTTAATCAGCCAGGAAGTTTCAAATCTTTTGGTCATGTTCGTCTATATTGATGATTTCCTAACTATATAAGGCTGAAATTTGTACATTACATTCCTATGCTACAACTCCACCTCTCGCAGAATGTTGTAGCTGACACAAATTTTGAAAGAACTCACATCACACAGTAAAGGAATGATTTAGTAGTTAACAAGAGTAGCTTACTTACACCGTCTGCTCTTCTCGTGGCCGGACAAAAGTCTTCCATCGGATCCGGTACGAAGTGCGGCGTAATAGCCGCCCGGCCAGAGTCCAGTTTTTCCAGTCAGCCCATTGTGTAGCGTCTCCCCCGTCGTGGAGGCTAACTAGCCGTTGCGCACCGCCGTTTCGACAGGAAGCAGACTGCACTCCACGCCAGATCGGTGGATGTGCAAGTAAGGTTCAGACAACAAATCCGACGATGCACAATTGATCCTAGGATCTTTTTATGTCACGCAGTTAACCCAATTTTCTTCTTTGGCATCGCTTTCCGTATACGTAAAATGGTTAGGAAAAATCGTTGTTGAGAGTGAAAGTCCCCTGGCGCTGGTCACGTAAGCCGGTCCCCAAATTGGAGGAAGGCGTGGGTTACCACTTCCAACAGAATCATCATTAGCAAAGCACGTTCTTATAAAAAGTGTACTTGGCGAGGAGACGCGACAGGCTTTTGGCAGAGGGTGTGTTACTATCAGAATCTTACTAGGGAGTTTAATGTCTAATGTGGTACTTTAATATGCAGTCTCAGATTTTTCGTAGGTATATATGAGGAATTTCTATACGGTGAAAATTGCAATAGCACCCAGTCGGATCTCCACAAAATATCAGCCTGGTGGAAAGATTGGCAACAGTCTTTTAATGTATAGAAATGCAAAGTTGTGCACTTCACGAAATCTGAAAGTGTAGCATCCTCTGAGTACAAGATTAATGAGCCACAAATGGAGTCTGTCATATGATACTAATACGTGCGAAGATGCGAAGTGCAGGTAAAGCTAATGCAGGTAAAGTTAATGACAGGCTACGATTCATTGGTAGGATACTGGGAAACTGTAGTTTAATTGCAAAACCACTTTTACAGCCCATACTTTGATTCTGGACACACAACATATACAATGAAGTCCGGTGTAAATGATCACAGGAGAGAGTAATAGAAACGTTAAAAAATCCTAACTGGCAATACTCGAAGAACCGGATATTTTGCAATAACCTGTTTAGAAAACCTCAAGAACCGTCTTACCTAGCAAAAAAACACGTATCTACTTGTTGACAGTCAGATGCATCCGCCTGTACGGAAGAGTTAACCGCAATTCGAGATATTTCTTTACATCGTTACTATTTTGGAGAGATACAATTGGTTTCACAGAGTAATTGTCTAAACTCAGACAGTCCAGAGTACTTCAAGGTACAGCCATAGCGCTGATCTTCACGATTTACATTACCTGGCCGTTCGCAGATCGTCTGACTGCAGCAGCTAACAGACTGGTCTGCGAAGTAATAGCACTGATGATGTAAAACTAATACTGCAATTAGAAAATTAATATTGTAACGACCCACAGCAGCATTATTTACAGCTAAATATCACAAGACGATAGTAGATCACTGGTTTCTCTTCTTCTTTCAAATGTAAACATACAAAGCTACGTCATAGTTTCTAGAGGGCGGCTCAATATGTAAGTAGCAACCAAAGAAAAAGAAAATGTTCGCAATGGACACAGTTGTGTACAGGAATGTAACACCATTAGAGGCATATCACGAAATGCAGAGGGTGTATCAGGTCGTCAGCATGTGGCTTAAATAATAGCAGCTTACTCAGAACAAAAAATAAATCGAATATAACGCAATGCCCATAAACAGACGAAAAGATCCGATTTATTTTGATTGCGCGATCAGCAATCATTCACTGAAATCAGTTTCAACAGTAGCATATCTCAGAGAATGTGTCCGAAGCGATGGAAAGTACTCCACTTCATCACTTCTTCCACTAATTCATTAGAAATTTTCAGTTTTATCTTCATTGCTTGCCTTGTAAAAACTATTGCCTTAGTATTTTTCATATTTGTCTTCATTCCACATTCCTCAGGAATGGTGTTCAATCCCTTTAACATCTGGTAAATTGCTTTCCATTCTCACTTAATCAGCAAATCCCAAACATCTTATTATACTCCCTTCTGTCGTCACAATACTGTTTCGTTGGAAGCAGTTTTAACTAAATCATCAAAACAGATATTAAACAGAGTAGGTGTAGCAGCAGCCTTTTATAACATCTGTCTTAATTTTATTCCTTCTTTCACTTCACCTTGTATCCCTACATTTACTTGTGTCATATACAGCTTGATTATCAGTCTACTTTCTTTCCAGTTAGCTACAGTCTGCTTCAGGATATCTAAAAGGCTTTTTCCAAGTCAGCAAAAGGTGGACAAAATTTCCCTACCTTTCTCTAGGTATACTTCCCAAAATATCCGTAACAATCCAAACGCATCTCTTGCACCTTAGCCTCTTATGAAGAAGGACTGGTTTTCATCCAGTTATATTAATTTTAGACTGCAATCGTCTATTGCTTATTCTTAGTAGAACTTTTGCCAATGTTTCTGTGAAATCATGTAGCCAGTCAGCAACCAGATAAATTAAGTGCTCAGCCCTGGATGCTCACACAGGAAGGGAGCAACTACCACAACATGGACACGGTACTGCAGGTCAGTGGTAAACCTCTATCAGCATCGATAGCAGATGTTAAATGAAGCAAGGAGACTATGAGAAACAGTCTAGCCATCACAGGTAAAAAAAAGCACTCGTTAACGTCAAGTACAAATTCATGTGTTAGGAGGTACTTTCTGAAAGTATCCGCCTGGAGTGTAGCCTTCCACGGAAGTGAATTGTGGTTATAAACAGTTCAGACACGTCACACAGAAACTTGAAGTATGGCGCTACAGAACAATACTGAATAATAAGTGGGTATATGGAGTAACTAATGAAGAGGAATTAAATCGAATTGCGAACAAAAGAAATTTACGGCAAAACTTGGCTAAAAGAAGTATCCGTGTGATTGGGTCCATCCTGAGGTATCAAGGAATCATTAATTTGATAATGATAGAAAATGTGGTGAGCAAAAACTATAGAGAGAGATCAAAACTTGACTGCAGTAAGAAGGTTCAAATGGATGCAAGCTGCAGTAGTTATGCAGAGATGAACAGACTTGCACAGGATGGACTAGTGTGCAGAGCTGCATCAAGCCAGTTTCTGGACTGTGGGCCACAAAAGCCACACTCATAGCTGCACAATGTGTTCTAGACTCTGGAAATTTCCACATGTTTAATTTACCTCATTATCTTTAGAATCCTTATTCATTTGTGGAAATCGGTGTTTTCTTTTGTCACTATGCATAAATTTTCTTCCGAGTTTTATTGTAGATCTCCTGCCCAGTGAGATGGTGCAGTGGTTACCACATTGGGCTCCCATTCTGAGGGAGAAGAGCTCAAAATTATTTCCGGTAGTCACGATTTTGGTTCTCTGTTTTTTCCTTAAACCACTTAAAGCTAAAGTCGGGGTGGTTCATTTGGAAAGGATACGGGCCTACCACTGTTATTGTTAAATTAGGGTTTGGGTTATGATTCTAATGACCTCAACGCTGACGGAACGACCAAACTTAAGCTTTCGTCCTTACTTCAACTTCTTCCTTCACGAACAAAGAGGTAGATGAAGTTGCATTTTATGAGCTGAAAATAGTGTTCGCCGAACTTTGTGGAAGGCGCACTGAAGCCAGAAGGTCCAGAGGCCTACAATGACTGTCTGTCACAGTGAACTTAAACCAGAGAGTGTAATAGGAAGGCTCAGATTTCCACGCAGGCGAGGGCGCAGAGCGGAGCAGCGTGGCGGCCAATGTCTTAAGTAGCGGCGGACGCGTGGCAGGTGCCCAGGTGGCGACAGCCAGGCGACGCCCCGCAACTGGAACCTTGCCCGCCGCTCCTGCTTCCGTCACCGGCGGCCTGCGGGCTAAATACATATGCCGCTACAAGTGCTTTCTTCGGAAAGATGGAGTATAGAGCAGCTTTGAGAGGTGTCCACATTTGGAGGAGCTGGGCACTGTTAAGAAGTCGCGCCACCGATAACAAGCCGTCAAGAGCAGAGGTAGTCAACATGGTCCCTACCACCTACTAGGAGGTGTTCCAACTTCCATAGTGGGCGGTATGTGGGAAGGGTTTGAAAAAAAAATTCGTAACATGTTTGACATGAAATGTTTGGTAAGTAATTATTATTATTATTATTATTATTGTACGCTTTAAGTTGCTGTAACTCTGCTTTATAAATTTTATTAAGTAAAGTTGTTTCCCACTTCATAAATCACAAGTAGTGTGGAACCTGTGGGCGGTTAGAAAATTTTACTACTAACAAAGATGCAAAAGTGGACGGTAGGTTAAAAATGTTGACTGCCCCTGATCTAGACGAAAGAAGCTGTACTACACCACGGAGCAGTTCACTGTATCTTGTTCGTGCAACGACGAAGACATAACTCATTAAAATGCAACAGAATTGAAAAACGTCATTTATTTAAGTACACATGAGCTGAATACAACATTAAAAGGTGGAACCGAAGTATTTAACACGTAATTTATCGTATGTAATGTTCTTAGTCACCGTATCACTGGATCCACGTGTGTTCAGTGCATTCTTTGAAAGTTAGAAATGACACGGAATTGTTATAGAAGCCGAGAGAAGTTTTTAATGAGGCGGTGGAGCCATTTAATGGCGATTGTTGTAATTCAAGAAGGTTTCGAGAGTGCATATGCGGGAGATAGTGACATGTGCTAATTTTAATTATCACTTTAGTTCAAAATAGTACAAAAATATATTAGTATGTTAAAGAAAATAAGATGCCACTTGCTATAGCTGCGAAAAGATTCGAAGTACCAAGAAACATGCAGGGATCACAGGGATTTCAGACAACAGGCAAACAGCTAAAAACTCTTGACAAAGACATGGAGAACCAGTTAGTGTGTCATCTTCCCCGGTTACACTGGGAGGGTTTTCCTTTAACAGTCACAGACTAAGAGAGCTGACATTCAAGTTTGCTACCAAAAATGGCCTCAAAAAGAAATTTAACACTGAATGGCGGGTGGTACGGCACGACTGGCTGTATTATTTTGTGCAGATAAATCTTGTTAACATTTCTGTATGTGTTGGCAACAAAAAAAGGCTTAATAAGAAGTATGCACTTGATGGGGAAAGTGAAGTTTTCTCATGTGATATCTGCAAAAGAGAACACACTTAATGAACCCTATAGATTACAAATGATCGCCGAGATCGCCCTTGACTCTGAAAGAAGCAGACTTTTGTACATTTCTTACAACTGAACAAAATTTCAGAATGGAGTAAGTATTATTCTTCTATCCAACAACTAAAGTAACTTGAAGAAGGTTTCTTACAATTTAAAAGAAAATTAAAATATTAAAAATTACGATGAATTAATCTATTTTCTTTTAACGTGCTGCTATGTCCAGTATGTGCAGTAATATCGCACTTTGCTACAAAATATGATCGTATGTCTCGTATACATACAAGTTTTGCCATTGCCGTGGCATAATCAGAGGGTTTCCAAGTGTATTCCCGGAATAGTTTCAAATTTCGGTACCAGTTTGTAAATTGACATTAAAAAGTGATCACAGGGACTTCAATTATGTGTTGTGGACAGCGATACATGGGCTTCCTGGAGGAATTCAAGTTTTCGTCTCTTGTGCCGTGTGGTTCGCGTGTTTAAAAACAAATGAGAATTTCCTGCTGGATCTACCGAGCTTGGTAATGACGGAGAGAAAGTTTCGACGTTGCCGAACTACCAGTAGGGGTTTGTGGACCGCTACAGAAATCTAGCATGAACCCTGTGCAGTCTGCTAACAGGAGATAAAGAGACAGACTTTCAAACTTTCACCTAAAAGTGGCGATGCTGTTCATACTTGCCCCTGGGGCTTGCTTCTAACAAACACGTTGGCTGGACATTTCCTCCTTGTTGAGAATCTCTCAGAAGGTAAAGACAAGGTAGCGAGAGTATAGTCAGTCTTCAGAATGTTGTCGAGAAAATCGATGTAATCCACGATGCGACCACGTTAGGTCGTGTCGTTCGTGCATGACGCACAAGTTGCGTTGGAAGACTGGGCATTTCTGCAAATTCTGTATGAAGATCGACGGATTGTACGAGGCACCACAGTTCGCATACATATGTCCCGATTTCAATTAGTCAAGTCGATCTGCGATGGGGCAGCTGAGTGCATCCAGTTGCCTCAGTAAGCTTAGGACTGCTCACCGCAACACGATCGCCACCAAATCCCATACCTTTGGGAAAGGAGGAGGAACGAAGGTTAGGGCTTAAGGTCTCATCGACAGTGAGGTATAGTGACGAAGCGCAATCTAGGAAAGGATAAGGATGGGTAACGAAATCGGCCGTGAGCTGTTAAAATGAATTATTCCGGTATTCATCTAAACAAATTTAGCGATAACATGGAAAACTTCAGTGTCGATGACAGGGCAAGGATTTGAATTCTGCTCTTCGATTAGACACTGCTCTGCAGTTCCATTTACATTACTACTCTTAATACGAATACATAAAAGTATATATGTCTTTGTAGACTCGGATTAAGTACTGAAGGGAAACGGGAATTAGTTTGACATATCTGAAATCTGAATTATGCGCGTCCCGAATACGAGCCACGTAACTTAACCACTCCTCCATATCACTTGAAAATAGGCACGAATGTACCACCCAGTGTGGTAAGACACTGGACTAGTATTTGGCGGAACGGCGATTCAGATCCCAGTTCGGCCATCCATATTTATGGTTTTATTTATGTCCGTAAGTCGCATAAGGCAAGAGGTAGGATGGTTACTTTGAAGAGGAGACAGCCAATTTCTTACCTCATTATTAGCCAATCCCAGAGTGTCCTCCATCTCTAATGACCTCTTCGTCAGTGGAACGTTGAACTCTCGTCTTTCCGTCCCAAAGTGATGCCATGTTCCAACTCCACATCTTGCCGTCCTCTTGCCACAGCAAGGCTGGGGTGCGTGCCCTTCATTTGAAGAAACAATTGGGGGAAATCTGCGCTTTATTAACCAGCGAAATAACGTTTAAGTATGATGACACCGTTTCATCACACACTATCTGATCGAAAATATCTGGTCGCCTATTAGTGGACATTAATATGGGGTGTCTCGACATTTCGCCCTTATGACGATTTGAAGTCCGCTGGGGGTATTTTCAATGATATGTGTGAATGTCTATGGAGAAATGTCAGTCCAGACTTCCCCAAGGACCGAAACCTGAGAGGATAGTGATGTTGGACGCCGGGATGTGGAGCCAAGTCGACGTTCCAACTAGTCCCAAAGGTGTTTCATTCTGTTCTTGTCAGGAGTCTTGGCAGGTCACTCCACTTCATGAATACTATTGTCAACAAACTATTGCTTCATGGATGATGCTTTATGACAAGGTGCAAAGTTATGCTGATACAAAAGATACTTGTCTCCGAACTGTTCCTCTATGTACGCAGTATGCTGTAAAAATGTTCATGTCCTCCTTCATTTAGCGTTTTCTGAAGCGTAGTAAGAGGAGCACAACCTAACCACGAAAAATATCGCCATAGCATAACACCACCACCTCTGTACATCACTGTTAGCATTGTACATAATGACAGGCAACGTTTTCCTGGTATTAGCCAAACCCAAACCCTTCCATCGGATTGCAAGAGAGTGTAGCATGATTCATCACTCAAAATCACTCGTTTCCAGTCATCCACGGTCCAGTGGTGTCGCTCGGCAATGACTTGTCATTTACGAGAAGCTATTCGGGGTATAGCTGGTCTTGGTCTAGCTCTAATGGTTGCTTTGCATTTCCGCTTCACAATCAAATAACTAGCGGTCAATTTGGACAGTTTCTGAAAGGCTGAAATGTACCTGATGGATTTGTTGCTCAGGTGATATCCAACGACTAGTCCACGTTCGAGGTCACTGATCTCTTCTGACCGACCCATATTGCTTCTGCTGCTTCTCTACTGACAACAGAATACCCCCTTCCACCATTTATAGTCTCGGTCCACTTCTTGTGACATCTAGTGGTTAACCCCGCTTTACATTGGGTTGTCGGGATAATTTCGATCAGTATTTATGCGCTGTCCTTCGCTATGTAATTTTGATTTGAAACTTGCTGGCAAATTAAAACTGTGTGGCGGTCCAGGAATCCAACACGAAACCTTTCCTTTCACGGACAATTCTATTACCGACTGAACTGTCCAGAGATGTTTACTTTTTGCCAGAATGTCTGGACCTAACAAAAGCTCTCACGCATACCTTGCGGACGCGGAAATGAAGCTGTGCGAGGGAGTCGTGGCAGGACAGCTCGGTAACCGTTCTTGCAGGAGTCCCGCTAGATAATGACTTCTGTGAAAGCAACGTTTCGATTCCCAGTTTTATTCTACTACAAAGTTTCAAAAATAGCGCATGCTCCGTAGCAGAGTGAAAGACTCACTCTGAAACAACAGGCCATGAGTCTGTTCTTCTCGTGGGGACCTGTGAGAGGCAGAGACGACAGTGCACCGCAGCACGCACGGCCAGCGGCTGCCCACTGGGTCGGCGGCGGAGCCGATCCAGTCGGCCTAATTACGGCAGCGACAGGGGGACGACAAGCGGCCATTTGTACTGGTCCAGCGGCTATATCGAGAGTCCGTATTAACTAGCGGAATGTGGCGCGCCGGTGGTCCGCGGCAGCGGTCTGGCTGTCGCGACAGGTGCCGGGCTGCAGATACCGGCACTCATCTCCCGTACCAGATGTTCAATCACGCGGGCAACACACGTGCTTTCTCGCTCGCTGCGGTACACTCACTTCTGTAATAAACTGACAGCGAAAAAATCGCAACACCAAGAAGAAAATGTGCGACATAAACGGAATTTGGTAGGCGTTTTTCTACATCTGAAAGATCATGTTTATTCAGATTTCACACCAGTCGTACAAGTGTGGCGCTAGTAGCGCCACTCCCAGGTTGCGAATCAGGTTTGCTTTAAAAAAACGCTGAAACGGTCGTGAGCGTTAGTTACCTTTGAGACTGGACATGGTTGTTGTTGTTGTTGTTGTTGTGGTCTTCAGTCCTGAGACTGGTTTGATGCAGCTCTCCAAGCTACTCTATCCTGTGCAAGCTTCTTCATCTCCCAGTACCTACTGCAGCCTACATCCTTCTGAATCTGCAGGGTGTATTCATCTCTTGGTATCCCTCTACGATTTTTACCCTCCACGCAGCCCTCCAGTGCTAAATTGGTGATCCCTTGATGACTCAGAACATGTCCTACCAACCGATCCCTTATTCTAGTCAAGTTGTGCCACAAACTCCTCTTCTCCCCAATTCTATTCAATACCCCCTCATTAGTTATGTGATCTACCCATCTAATCTTCAGCATTCTTCTGTAGCACCACATTTCAAAAGCTTCTATTCTCTTCTTGTCCAAACTATTTATCGTCCATGTTTCACTTCCATACATGACTACACTCCATCCAAATACTTTCAGAAACGACTTCCTTACACTTAAATCAATACTCGATGTTAACAAATTTCTCTTCTTCTTGCCGTTGCTAGTCTACATTTTATATCCTCTCTGTTATGACCATCATCAGTTATTTTGCTCCCCAAATAGCAGAACTCATTTACTACTTTAAGTGACTCATTTCCTAACCTAATCCCCTCAACATCACCCGACATAATTCGACTACATCCCATTATCTTCGTTTTGCTTTCGTGGATGTTCATATTATATCCTCCTTTCAAGACACAGTCCATTCCGTTCGACTGCTCTTCCAGGACCTTTGCTCTGACAGAATTACAATGTCATCGGCGATCCTCAAAGTTTTTATTTCTTGTCCATGGATTTTAATACGTACTCCGAACTTTTCTTTTGTTTCCTTTACTGCTTGCTCAATATACAGATTGAATAGCATCGGGGAGAGGCTACAACCCTGTCTCACTCCCTTCCCAACCACTGCTTCCCTTTCATGTCGCTCGACTCTTAGAACTGCCATCTGGTTTCTGTACAAATTGTAAATAGCCTTTCGCTCCCTGTATTTTATCCCTGCCACCTTCAGAATTTGAAAGATAGTATTCCAGTCAACATTGTCAAAAGCTTTCTCTATGTCTACAAATGCTAGAAACGTAGGTTTGCCTTTCCTTAATCTTTCTTCTAAGATAAGTTGTAGGGTCAGTATTGCCTCACGTGTTCCAACATTTCTACGGAATCCAAACTGATCTTCCCCGAGATCGGCTTCTACCAGTTTTTCCATTCGTCTGTAAAGAATTCGCGTTAGTATTTTGCAGCTGTGACTTATTAAACCGATAGTTCGGTAATTTTCACATCTGTCAACACCTGCTTTCTTTGGGATTGGAGACTGGACATGGTGAGTTGCCCAAGAATACCTTAAAGGCGACAAAGACGCCATTATCGACACCTCACTATGTTTGATCTAGGCCGTGTAATAGGGCTATGAAAAACTGGATGTTCCTTCTGCGATATTATAGAAAGACTTGGCACAAAGGTAGCCACTATACATGACTACTGGCAGCGGTGGTCACGTGAACGTACGGTCGCAAGAACAACGGATTCTGGACGGCCACCGACAAGGAATACCATCGCGTACGGCGTATGGCTCTGGCGCGTCGTCACTGCATCTGCAGCAGCAATTTGAGCAGCAGATGGCACCGCAGTGACACAACGAATTGTTAACAAATCGGTTACTTCAAGGACAGCTCCGAGTCAGATGCCCTGTAGCGTGCATTCCACTGACAACAAACCACTCCAATTTGCGTCTTCAGTGGCGTCAGGCGAGTGCTCATTGGAGGGCAGGGTGGGTGAAAGCTGGTTCTGCCTCGGTGACAGTAAAGACTGGAAAAGTGGACAGTTCACATCAAAACACGAGAGAGGAAATGAAAGTAATCCGTTGAATTATCACTAACGTAGATTTGTAGCAGGATTTTGGGAGGTATATCTCGTTCTAACATCGTGAAATACCACGAAGAAAACGATCTATTGACACTTGATCAGGATGTAAGCAGAAAATATCCTCTTTATGGAACACAACTGACTCATTTTTCGCACGAAGTAATGAGTGCTATCGATAGAAAATCTCGAGTTTATTCCATGTTTCTATACTCCAGGAGGCTTTTGACATTGTTCCTCACAAGCAGTTTCAAAAAAATTGGATGCCTATGGAGTAACTTCATAGCTGTACGACCGGATTCGTGATTTCCTTTGACACGCCACGACTCGTAGTATTCGATGGGAAGTGAAAACGAAGTGATATCTGAGGTTCCCCATGGAAGTGTTCTATGCCTTCTTCTGTTCTTAACCTATACAAACGAGCTAAAAACAATCTAAAGCCAAAATCGTTTCTTTAATTAAAATAACCTGTTTCGACCGACTTTGTTGTCAACTTCTGGTCTTAAAAAATCTTTTTGTTATGAAACGTGTTCATTTTAAATTGAACCTCACGCAATAACAAAAAGATTTTTAAAACCTCAAGATGACTGCGAAGTCTGTCGAAACTGGTAGTTTTAAATACAGAAATATTTATGTGATCTTGGCTTTAAAACGTTTTTAGCAAGTAAAACAGACAGCTTCTTCTGTCTTCCCAAAATGAGAAAATTCAACTATATAAACGATTTAGGGGACAATTTATGAGTAGTCTTGTTACATTGTTCGCAGATGATGCTGTAATTTAACGTCTAACGAAATCATCACAAGTAATCGCAAAATGCTTTAGACAAGATATCCGCATGGTACGAGAAATGGCATTTGGTCCTAAACGTGTGAGTGCCCCACATTAGCACTAAAATATTCCGTTAAACTTTCATTACACGATAAATAATACATCTACATCTACATCTATACTCCGCGAGCCACCTTACGGTGTGTGGCGGAGGGTACTTATTGTACCACTATCTGATCCCCCCTTCCCTGTTCCATTCACGAATTGTGCGTGGAAAGAACGACTGCTTGTAAGTCTCCGTATTTGCTCTAATTTCTCGGATCTTTTCGTTGTGATCATTACGCGAGATATATGTGGGCGGTAGTAATATGTTGCCCATCTCTTCCCGGAATGTGCTCTCTCGTAATTTCGATAATAAACCTCTCCGTATTGCGTAACGCCTTTCTTGAAGTGTCCGCCACTGGAGCTTGTTCAGCATCTCCGTAACGCTCTCGCGCTGACTAAATGTCCCCATGACGAATCGCGCTGCTTTTCGCTGGATCATGTCTATCTCTTCTATTAATCCAACCTGGTAAGGGTCCCATACTGATGAGCAATACTCAAGAATCGGACGAACAAGCGTTTTGTAAGCTACTTCTTTCGTCGATGAGTCACATTTTCTTAGAATTCTTCCTATGAATCTCAACCTGGCGCCTGCTTTTCCCACTATTTGTTTTATGTGATCATTCCACTTCAGATCGCTCCGGATAGTAACTCCTAAGTATTTTACGGTCGTTACCGCTTCCAATGATTTACCACCTATGGCATAATCGTACTGGAATGGATTTCTGCCCCTATGTATGCGCATTATATTACATTTATCTACGTTTAGGGAAAGCTGCCAGCTGTCGCACCATGCATTAATCCTCTGCAGGTCCTCCTGGAGTACGTACGAGTCTTCTGATGTTGCTACTTTCTTGTAGACAACCGTGTCATCTGCAAATAGCCTCACGGAGCTACCGATGTTGTCAACTAAGTCATTTATGTATATTGTAAACAATAAAGGTCCTATCACGCTTCCCTGCGGTACTCCCGAAATTACCTCTACATCTGCAGATTTTGAACCGTTAAGAATGACATGTTGTGTTCTTTCTTCTAGGAAATCCTGAATCCAATCACAAACCTGGTCCGATATTCCGTAAGCTCGTATTTTTTTCACTAAACGTAAGTGCGGGACCGTATCAAATGCCTTCCTGAAGTCCAGGAATACGGCATCAATCTGCTCGCCAGTGTCTACGGCACTGTGAATTTCTTGGGCAAATAGGGCGAGCTGAGTTTCACATGATCTCTGTTTGCGGAATCCATGTTGGTTATGATGAAGGAGATTTGTATTATCTAAGAACGTCATAATACGAGAACACAAAACATGTTCCATTATTCTACAACAGATTGACGTAAGCGAAATAGGCCTATAATTATTCGCATCTGATTTATGACCCTTCTTGAAAATGGGAACGACCTGCGCTTTCTTCCAGTCGCTAGGTACTTTACGTTCTTCCAGCGATCTACGATAAATTGCTGATAGAAAGGGGGCAAGTTCTTTAGCATAATCACTGTAGAATCTTAAGGGTATCTCGTCTGGTCCGGATGCTTTTCCGCTACTAAGTGATAGCAGTTGTTTTTCAATTCCGATATCGTTTATTTCAATATTTTCCATTTTGGCGTCCGTGCGACGGCTGAAGTCAGGGACCGTGTTACGATTTTCCGCAGTGAAACAGTTTCGGAACACTGAATTCAGTATTTCTGCCTTTCTTCGGTCGTCCTCTGTTTCGGTTCCATCGTGGTCAACGAGTGACTGAATAGGGGATTTAGATCCGCTTACCGATTTTACATATGACCAAAACTTTTTAGGGTTCTTGTTTAGATTGTTTGCCAATGTTTTATGTTCGAATTCGTTGAATGCTTCTCTCATTGCTCTCTTTACGCTCTTTTTCGCTTCGTTCAGCTTTTCCTTATCAGCTATGATTCGACTACTCTTAAACCTATGATGAAGCTTTCTTTGTTTCCGTAGTACCTTTCGTACATGATTGTTATACCACGGTGGATCTTTCCCCTCGCTTTGGACCTTAGTCGGTACGAACTTATCTAAGGCGTACTGGACGATGTTTCTGAATTTTTTCCATTTTTGTTCCACATCCTCTTCCTCAGAAATGAACGTTTGATGGTGGTCACTCAGATATTCTGCGACAAATTTAAAGCTTATAGATTCAATAAAATACTTATGGATTACAACTAAAAACAAACTTAAATTGGAACCACCATACAGAAAATGCATTTCGTTGGCACCTACGGGACGCAACAAACAGAGACAGTCTACACTGCGTTTTCCGTCGCTTTCTGGAGTACTGCTGTGCGGTATGGTATCCTCACAAGATAGTACTGACACAGGACACCAAAGAAGTTCAAAGAAGGGCAGCTCGTTCTGTATTATTTCCAAATTGGGGGGAGAGAGTACGGATATGATACGCGAGTTGATGCGTGATCATTAAAACAAGGGTTTCTGTTGTGGCAAGATCTTTTCGCGGAATTGCAATAACCTACTATCCCTCCAGAATGCCAAAATATTTTGTTGTTTCCCACCTGCATAAAGAGAAATGACCATCGTAATAAAGTAAGAGAAATCAAAGCGAGTACGTAAAGACTAGATGTTCATTTTTCACACGTGCTACTCGGCAGTGGAAATGTTAAAATATAGCCTGTAAGCGAAGTAATGAATCCGCTACCACACACTCAAGTGTGAATTACAGACTAATCATGTGAATGTGGAAGAAAGTAATATTTCACCTGACTCTTCTTGGGACGTACGTTCTCCGAATTTTAACAGTACACCTCTCCGCTGCAGAATTTCACACTGGAGTTTGTGGAGTACTTCCATAAGGAGCTCTCGCTTTGCCTCACCCAGGAATGTGATTTTCTTACATCCTTTTATAGGGTCGGTGCACTTAGGGCACTTCTGACGGTTACTTCCTTACTGTTTCAAGTAATTTATTTCCAACAACAATAATGTATCTTACGCCTATTTATGTGCAGTAAGTTACGATATTTTCGTTGAGCATCTACTGGCACGCAATTCGTTTGCCTGGAACTGCTGGGTAACTAACAGTCCTGCGATGCAAAAACGAAGCCGTCATTGTTAATGACGTTGTCTCTGAGCGGGCAGCGGGACTTGAGTATGTTTTCTCAAGAGGCACCGTTCATCATGTCGCAACGTCAGAGCCTGACGGGCCGGCGGTTACGAAACGGTTTTTTTGCTGACCATCTTCGTTCTCCTCATATCTCGCACTGGTCGTTATTAACCGAGCTGGTATATATATGCGCGCTATGAGGCAAGTGTCTTCAAGTGGATGGTGAGCCCTAAGAGAACAGTAATTACGAACTAGTGCACTTTCTTACTACGCCAGACAGTCGATACACTTCAGCCAAAATATGGTGCACGCAGTTAAAGTTCGTAAAATCAGAGTGAACATAGTTACTGTCACATTCTTAAAACAGCAAAAATGCTCAATTTCACTTCGTTATCCGTTTCTCGATTAAAGGTGAAAAATCTGTAGCTACATAAACAATGAAAATTTCCGCAATGTCGACCAAAGAAATGTGAAAGATCGGAGTGAAATGAGAAAATAGGATGTCGTAACTCCCACGTGGACTTAAATACTACACTGATGAACAACGTAAGGGAATACGTTAAATTTCAGAAGCATCCGTATTCCTAAAAATTCAAAACAAGGCACTTTCCATTAGTTTGTGTTCTTTACATTTAAACACCTCCTGCTTCACCGCTGTTTCGTCATTCCTAGTGTCAAAATTGGCGTCAAGGTGAGGGTAATGCTATCGTTGTATACTTCATCATCTTTTGTTACGATGAATTATAAACATCTTTTGTTACGATTAATTGTAAATTTACAAATAATACTAATATGAAGTTTACTCTTAGATTAAAATTCTATGAATCTCGTTTACTTTCTTCGTACTTAAGGATACACTTCGCAGCGTCTTCCAGAGGCACTTACCCTTCAATAAATTCCACCTCAAATTAATACTGAAATTAGCATCTACATCTACCTCTACCTGACTGCTCAGCAGTTTACACTTACATGCTTGTCGAACCACCTTCAGACTATTTCTCTGCCGTTCCATCTTCACCTACATCTACATCTACATCATTACTCTGCTATTAACAATAAAATGCCTGGCAGAGGGTTCAATGGGCCACCTTCAAGCTGTCTCTCTACCGATCCACTCTCGAACGGCGCGCGGGAAAAATGAGCACTTAAATTTTTCTGTGGAACCCCTGATTTCTCTTATTTTATCGTGATGATCATTTCTCCCTATGTAGTTGGGTGCCAACAGAATGTTTCCGCAATCGGAGGAGAAAACAGGTGATTGAATATTTCATGAGAAGATCCCGTCGCAACGGAAAACACCTTTGTTTTAATGATTGCCACTCCAATTCTCGTATCGCGTCTGTCGCACTATCTCCCCTACTTCGCGATAATACAAAACGAGCTGCCCTTCTTTCAACTTTTTGGATATCATCCGTCAGTTCCACCTGATGCGGATCCCAAACAGCACAGCAATACCCCAGTACACGGCGGACAACCGTAGTGCATGCAGTCTCTTTAGTAGACCTGTTGCACCTTCTCTAATGGCTTAGATGTCGACTGGACATTAAACTCTATTCTACCTTTTTTTACCGTTCCACTCCCGAAATGCGTGCGGGGAAAACAAACACTTAAATCTTTCCGTATGAGCTGTGATTTTTCTTATTTTATTACGATGATCATTTCTCCCTCTGGGAGTAGGCGTCAACAAAATATTTCACATTCAGAGGAGAAAGTTACTGACTGAAATTTCTTGAAACGATCTCGCAGCAACGTAAAACGTCTGTTTTAATGATTGCCACCCACAACTAGCGTATCATTTCCGGAACACAGTTTCTTCTATTTCACGATACTACAGCACGAGTTGCAGTTCACTGAACTTTTTCGATCTCCGTCAATCTTATCGTTTAAGGATCCCATACCACGCAGCACCACTCCCAAAGAGCACGAACAAGGGAAGTGTAGGCAGTGTCTGTAGTAAATCTGTTGCATCTTGGAAGTGTTCTGCCGATAAAACTTAATCTTTGGTTCGCCTCTCCCACAACATTTTCTGTGCGATGATTCCATTATAACTTGTTCGTAATTGTAATCTAATTGTAATCTCTATATATTTAGTCGAATTGTCAACCTTTAAATTTGTATGATTTATCGTGTAACCGAAATTTAACGTCCTTTTTAGGTACTCATGTGGATGGCCTCACTGTTTAGTTTTTAGAGTCAATTGCCACTTTTCGCACCATACATATATACTGTTTACATCATTTTGCAATTGGGTTTAATCTTCTAATGATTTTACTACACGGTAAACGACAGCATCAGCTGCAAACAATCTATGAGGACTGCTCTCCTAAATCTTTTACAAAGACTAGGAACGGTAGAGGGCCTGTAACACCCAGATTACACTTCTGTTTTACTCCATGACTTTCCGTCAGTTACTACGAACTGTGACCCTTCTGATAGGCAGTCACGAATTCAGTCACACAGCTGATATGATAATCCATAAGCAATTTGATGCCGGCCGCTGTGGCCGTACGGTTCTAGGCGCTTCAGTCCGGAACCGCGCTGCTGCTACGGTCGCAGGTTCGAATGCTGCCTCGGGCATGGATGTGTGTGATGTCCTTAGGTTAGTTAGGTTTAAGTAGTTCTAAGTCTAGGGGACTGATGACCTCAGATGTTAATTCCCATAGTGCTTAGAGCCATTTTTCAATTTGATTTGAAGCCGCTTGCGTGGAACGTTGTCAAAAACATTCTGGATCCGCGAAATATAGAATCAATTTGAGATGCTCTCTCGGTAGCACTCATTACTTTGTGTGAATAAAGAGCATTGCATTTAGTTTATAACTATACAGGCACACCTCGACTGATCTAATACTTTAGTCGGATGTTGTCTTCCGATGGTTTTAGAGCTAATTAAATAGGCGTACCACGCATTTGCGGCATCCTATCATTACCATTTCCGTGTGTGTGTGTGTGTGTGTGTGTGTGTGTGTGTGTGTGTGTGTGTGTGTGTGGAGATGTTAAAACGCTTAGCACTTTACACAGTTAACTCCGGCGTAGAAAGTGGCATATGTTCTTGATGCTGACGAGGTCCTTTTCCACCTGAGCACTTACACTATGATCGTTGCACTGAAATACCATGTGCTCTGATGTCGCAAATTTACCATTTTATATTAAAACGTTGGATATGGACAATGAGCATTTCCGCACCGTCTGCTAGTAAGTAAAATACGGGTTTATGGAATATAGGAGCAGTTTTGTACCTGGAGTGAGGTTTCCTAGCACATAAACTAAACACGTCGGGCATCCCAGAGTAAACGCTATACATACTTCAGGAGAGCCAGACACTAGACTGTTACATTTGTCGGAGGAATCATACGCCGCAAATGTAATTTATAGGTAGTTTCTGAAACCCTCGTTCTACCGATTAATAGCTGAGGCACAGAAGATCCAAAGAAATGCGGCACGTTTCGTTACGGATTAGTTCAGTATGCCGACGTTGTTGTTAATGTTGTGGTCTTCAGACCGAAGACTGGTTTGATCCAGCTCTCCATGCTAATCTGTCCTGTATAAGTGTATTCCTCTCCGAATAGCTACTGCAACATATATCCTTTTGAATCTGCTTACTGTATTCACCTATTGGTTTCCCTCACCGGTTTTTACTAGCCACATCCCTTGATGTCTCTGATCCCTTGATGTCTCAGAACGTGTCCTATCAACCAAGCCGTTCTTTTAGTCAAGTTATCCGACAAATAGGTTTTCTCCCTAATTCCGTTCAGTACATCCTCATTAGTTACGCGATCTACCCACCTAATCTTCAGCATTCTTCTGTAGTACCACATTTCAAAAGATTCTATTCTCTCCTTGTCTGAATGTTTATCGTCTAATAAGATTAGTGATGATCATGTGGAAGTTTGTCTGTTATGGTGAGTGGCTGGGTGTGTCCACCAGTGGTATTGTCTGAGCAAGCTGCATTTGTGTTGTGCGTTGGTTGTGGCCTTGCATTATTCTTTTTGTAGTGTGCTATATCATGCCAGAATCATCATTAACACGTGCACAAACAACTAAGCAGACGTACGAACTGATTGTGTGACTACGTGATGCAGGTTTTATTAACATTCTATATATTTATTCTTCATATCTAACTCTTTATTTCTGAACATACTTACCCTGAAGACGAACAAATTTCTCTCAACAAGAGACCAGTTTATTTATACCGTCACTGCACAATGTACATTGTTTACGGAGCTACAACCTCACCTCTGCTTGTACCGCTTCATCACTGTCATAGTGTAGTTCTCGACCGTGCTCTTTGGCATTTGGAAACAGATGAAAGTCGGATGCGGCAAGTCGGGAATGTATGGAGGATGATCCATGACTGTGTGACTCCAAGGTGTCGGACTGTACAGCTGTACAGACGTTGCAGCGCTCGTGTGTGGTCTGGCATTGTGATACTGAAGGAGAGGGTGGCTCCACGTGTGGAGGCACTTTCCGAATTCATGCTTTCAGGAATTCGATAATGGAACGCTGTTGCTCACGCACCGACATAGTTACATTACACATCTCCATGTTGTACGCTACGATTCGGAGCCCTCTAGCGGCAGAGGGTTGTAACTTGCGTCAGAGAAGCGTGAAAGTCGACCGAGTAATGTGCACGACGTGTAATATCTCAACTGATATTGCGAACACAATACAAAATTCGGAGGAATTATTTTTCAGTACCCCCTCGTAATACAGTTAAACCTTGCATATCGCTGATACTATATTATTGTGTATTTCAGAAACTAGAGCTAATAAAAATACTATAACAGCTTCTTTTTCTATGACCGCAATTTGTGAAGGTCGAAATCTTTCATTCAGGTCTAAAAAAAGTTTTTTTATTGACCTGCGTAATGAACTCGTTGTCGACGGGTCGTTACACCATAATCTTCCTATGATCTAGGACAGTCTTGAAAGCACAATGTTCCAGACAGAAACTGTACGATACATCCCTGTCCACAGTGAGAGTCGAACTGTTTACCTCCTCGAGAAATGTAAGGCGTCCCAACATCAGAGACATCCGTTCTAGAATCAGACAGTGCAGAAATACTGTGAGTAACAGCTAATTATGTGATACATGTGTTGTTGTTACTCGATCTTCATGGACAGCAAAATACACTGACGGAAATAAATCGCAAAATCAAGAAACTAGTAATGCAGACGAATGAAATTTCGGGAATAGATTTGTCTAGGTAACATATTTATGTGATCACAATGCTGAATAACCAACGACAGGATAATGTTCTACGACTGAGGCCGTAGAATGTCAGAAGTTTGAACGTGGTACGGAAGCTATAAATTCTGAAAAGGGAAATGCTAAGGCTCAGTTTAGATATAGTGGGGGTCAGTGAAGTGAAACGGAAGGAAGACAAGGATTTCTGGCAGACGAGTATAGGATAATTTTAGCAGCTGCATAAAATGGTATAACGGGAGTAGAATTCGTTGTGAATAAGAAGTTCGGGCAAAAAGAGTTACTGTGAACAGTTCAATGATACGGTTATTCTCATCAGAATCGACAGCAAAACAAGCTCAACAACAATAATTAAGGCATACATGCCGGAATCGCGGGCTGAAGATGAAGAGATAGAGAAAATATATGAAGGTACCGAACGGGTAATTTAGTACGTAAAGGGAGATGAAAATCTAATAGTCATGGGGAACTGGAATGCAGTTGTAGGGCAAGGAGCAGAAGAAAGGATTACAGGAGAATATGGGCCTGATAGTAGAAACGAGAGAGGAGAAAGACATAAGGAGTTCTGCAGCAAAAATCAGTTAGTGGTAGCAAATACTCTGTACAAGAATCACAAGAGGAGGAAGTATATCTGGAAACGGTTGGGAGAAAAAGGAAGATTTCAGTTAGATTACATCATGATCAGGCAGAGATTCCGAAATCAGATATTGGAGTGCAAGGCCTACCCAGGAGCAATTTAGTAATGATGAAGAGTAGGTTGAAGTTTGAGAGACTAGTCAAGAAGAATCAGTGCACAAAGAAGTGGGATGTGGAAGCACTACGAAATGAAGACATACGTTTGAAGTTCTTTGAGGCTATAGACACTGCGATGACGAATGATTCAGTAGCCGGTACAGCTGAAGAGGAATGGACATCTCTAAAGCGGACAGTCACAGAAATTGGAAAGAACATCGTAAGTTCAAGGAAAAGAGCTCGTGACGAAAGAAGGTAGTACCAAAGCGTTCTGGGAAATTCAGGAATACAGAAATACAAGTCACTTAGGAAATAAATAAATAGGAAGTCTAGGGAAGCTAAGGCAAAATGGCTGCATGAAAAATGTGAAGAAATCGAAAAACATGATTGTCAGAAGGACGGATTCAGCATGTAAGGAAGTCAAAACGACCTTCGGTGAAATTAAGAGAGTGTAACACTGAGAGTTCAATAGGAATTCCACTGTTAAAATGCAGAAAGAGCGGACAGGTGGAAAGAGTACATTGACGGCCTCTATGCAATGGAAAACTTGTCTGATGACGTGATAGAAGAAGAAGCAGGAGTCGACTGGGAAGAGATTGGAGATCCAGAATTACAATCAGAATTGAAAAGAGCTTTGGAAGACTTAAGATCAAATAAGGCAGAAGAGTAGATGACATTCCATCGGAATTTCTAAAGTCAATTGGGGGAAGGGCAACAAAACGACTATTCATCAAGGCGTGTAGAATGTGTGACACTGGCGATATACCATCAGACTTTCGGAAAAACATCATCCACACGATTCCGAATATTGCAAGAAACGACAAGTGCCAGAATTATCGCACAATCAGCTTAACAGTTCGTGCATCCAAGTTGCTGACAAGAATAATATACAGAAGAGTGGAAAAAAGTTAAGAATGTGTTATATGACGATGAGTTTGGCCTTAGGAAAGGTAAAAAAGGCACCAGACAGGCTGTTCAGACGTTGCGGTTGATAACATAAGCAAGACTAAAGAAAAATCAAGACACGTTTATAGGACTCGTCGACCTGGAAAAAGCGTACGACAATGTAAAATGGTGGGAGATATTCGAAATTCTGAGAAAAATAGGGGTAAGCTACAGAGAAACGCGGGTTATATACAATATGTTCAAGAAATAAGAGGGACCAATCATACTGGAAGACCAAGAACGAAGTGCTCGGATTAAAAAGGGAGTAAGACAAGGGATGCAGTCTTTGGCCCCTACTGTTCAATCTACACATCGAATAAGCAATCAGGGAAATAAAAAAAAGGTTCAACTGTGGGATAATAATTCAGGGTGAAAGGCTATCAACGATAAGATTCGCTGATGACATTGCAGTCCTCGGTAAAAGTGAGGGAGGATTCCAGGATGTGTTGAATGGAATGAATAGTCTAATGAATACAGAATATGGACTGACTAGGGGAGACCGCCAATTGTGAAATTCAGATCCGATTCATACTGCGCGTAATAAAAGCTCATGGCCAGAGGTGTAATGTGGCAAAGCACCAAGATGCACTTCTCAGCCGTTGTCGAGAAAATCGACAGTTAAAAGAAACCGTTGCGGTGAAATACTCTCTACGAGAAATAATTTTCTACAGCGTCGTGCCGCAGCGGTATGCGCTCGGGTTCGTAATCCGAAGGTCGCCGGATCGAATCTCGCGCCATGCAACTTTTTTTTTTGTTATTTGTTTTTGTAATTCAAATGTATATATATACACACACGAAAAATAATACTTGAAATAAAACACAATATCACAAATAATATTCAAGTGGATACAATTTATTGAAAAGTTCGGTATACACTCGCACACATAATTAACAATAAGTGACCAGAAGTAGCTGGAGTATCGCACGAACCGGAGTGATAGTTATCATAGAAACATGGAAAGCAGAAAACAGCACGACATCGAGCACATCTGATAAACGATGCGTTTCTACAAGAACAATTGTTTTTTAAATTATCTGTTGGGAAACACACCGGATTGATATTCTGAAAAATTGTTCTATTGTTCGTCAGGTTTGATGCATACCACGCGTATCGTATCATATCGACAAAAATCGGAGAAGACAATTGGTGGTGGACGATGGATTGAATTTTTATACAAGTGTCTTTGGAGTTGATGTCACGGTTTCGCTCGATTAAAAAAGCACAATTTTGAAGGCGCTTGATCAAATTTTTTACCTGCCGGTAAAAATACACGTCACACGGTTGGACGAGAGGAGTGCACTTTGGAGGAATGACTTTTATAGTGCACGTTGGTAACTTCTTATCGTCCTGGAACATCTCATCGTATAACGCCGGGTTCGTTTGCCCACCCCAAGAGTCGATCAGAAGGAGAAATTCTTTCTTTTGTACGTATGGTTGCGAAACATTACGCAAGAAGTCCATGAACAAACCCGTTGTTAGTTTACCGGATTTGGAGCATGTAATAACAACGTTGGTATACTTCTTGGCGTACTCGTCGACTATCTTCTGTACTCTGGGTCCAAACGTACCTGTCGACTCTTGGAGGCATACGAAAACAAGAGGCAAGACTCGTCCAGACATCGTGATTGAATATTGTGCCGTATACGAATGCGTCACCTTGTTCATGTCGTGTGGGGTTACCAGGACAGCCTTTGACCCTTTTTCGGCGAGAGTTCTGTAGAACGTGGACTGGTACTGGCACCCTGACAAACAAAATATAAAAATATCGTTTATATAAGAAATATACGAAATCTGTGTTGTCTATCATATATCAGATTATCATATTCTATCATCATGTCATATGACATTTGTGAATAGCTCTTTACGTACCTGTTTGATCAGTATTAATTATGAAATCTTTGTCGAAGTTAGTTATCAACATTCGCGTCTGGATCCGAAATGTGTCCGCTGCGGCCAAAATTTCGTCTTGGATAGCCGTCTCTTTCCGGGAAACAAATTTTGTGATTTTCCGTTGCCGAATCCCATGCTTCTTTTTAAATTCGGTGACCCATGTTTTTGAAGCTTTGAAGTTGAAACCTGGGAACTGACTTGCAGCGCCCAAGGCCCACTGCTGCAGGTTTCTGGTAGTAGCTTGCTGGAAGTTTTGTCGAGCTCATACGAAGCGATCATGCACCCATGAATCAATGGTACAATATTTATCAAATTTGCTACCGCCACGTTTGATTTGCTCTTCCGACCTGGATAAATAGCCCATATTTGTCAAACGAGAGCACCCATGTTTTTGTAGAGTTTTGAGACTCCAGCCTGGATATTCTTTGGCCAGATTGACAGCTCTAATTTTGTAATCCAGAGAAATATAGTCGCACCCTTTTTTTTCTTATCGTCCGGCTCGTATTCGTCTGATGATTCGTTGGCAATGGGACTCGTTTCAACGTCTTCGTAGGCATTATTATCGTCGATTCCATTAATGTCTATCATTTCCTCATCATGAACGAGGGTTTTTTCGGCGAGCATTTGCAGCGTATTCTGGAACATTTCTTCCCCAATTACCATGGTTTCTTCGTTGATTGATGATGACGGTTCTGCTGCGATGCGATTACTGTTACGAAGGAGGCTTTCAAAATACACCAACGCATCTTTCAATTGTTGTTTCGCCACTTCACTGTGTATAGAATTTTCTTCCATCACATCACTTTCATGCGAAGGGCCCGGTCGCTCTCCAATTGTACCGCCTCCATTTTTCCGTTTGTTTAACAGGATGTACCAAAGCTCTCACGTACGCACTGATTTTCGACGATGTTATAAGTTGCGCTAGGGACCGCATCCACCTTCTTTCGAAGTTAGCAGGCAACTACGCTGTTATGCGGCGGCTCGTTTCGGCCCATTCAACATCTGTCCTTCAAGTGTAACGAGCGAGTAACGGAGTTAATATTTCATACCTGCCACAGCAAATGTGTGTTCGTGGGGTCTCTATTCTAATTCGAACGTTTGACTTACACTATACGTATTCGTTTCGGAAGCGTTTCTACGTCTTCCGTTAACTATACGTGGTAAACATTATGAAGACAATTAATAACATTTGTGAAATACAACTTTGTTTGCGGAAAACATAATGATGTTCGAAGTCGCCAGTTTTTCCACGACAAACGACTTTCAACAACTTGTTATATGCATAATTGTTGCAACTGATTGCTGGGAATTATAT
The DNA here is from genome assembly GCF_021461395.2 of Schistocerca americana. Lineage (NCBI taxonomy): Eukaryota > Metazoa > Arthropoda > Insecta > Orthoptera > Acrididae > Schistocerca > Schistocerca americana. The sequence goes on from NC_060124.1 coordinate 142,943,154, forward strand.
ATATATATATATATATATATATATATATATATATATATATATATATATATGTGTGTGTGTGTGTGTGTGTGTGTGTGTGTGTGTGTGTGTGTGCGTGTGTGTGTGTGTGTGTGTATATACATTTGAATTACAAATACTAAAAGAAAGGTTGCATGGCGCGAGATTCGATCCGGCGACCTTCGGATTACGAACCCGAGCGCTTAACGCTGCGCCACGACGCTGTAGAAAATTATTAATCGTAGAGAGTATTTCACCGCAACGATTTCTTTTAAATGTCGATTTTCTCGACAACGGCTGAGAAGTGCATCTTGGTGCTTTGCCACATTACACCTCTGCCCATGAGCTTTTATTATGCGCAGTATGAATCGAATCTGAATTTCACAATTGGCGGCCTCCCCTTGTGAGAGTAAATCGAAGACCAAGGTAATAAGAAGTAGCAGAAATGAAAACAACGAGAAACTTAACATTACAATTGTAGACGAAGTTAAGGAGATCTGCAACCTAGGCAACTAAATAACGTATGACGGACGCAGCAAGGTGACATGAAACGCAGGCTAGCACTGGCGAAAAAGGCATTCCTAGCCAAGAGAAGTCTGCTTGTATCAAACATAAGTCTTAACGTGAGGAAGACATTTTTGAGAATGTACATCAGGAGCACATCATTGTATAGCAATGAGACTTGGACCGTGGGAAAACCGATACAGAAGAGAATCGAAGCATTTGAATGTGGTGCTAGAGAAGAATGTTGAAAATTTTGTGGACTGATACGGTAAGGAATGAGGAGGTTCTCCGCAGAATCGTCGGGGAGGGGAACATATGGAAAACACTGACAAGGAGGAGGAACAAGACGATAGGACATCTGGTAAAGCATCAGGGGATAACTTGCATGGTGCTGGAGGGAGCTGTAGGGGGTAAAAACTGCAGAGGAAGACAAAAGATTGAAACACATCCATCAAATAATTGAGGATGTAGGGTGCAGTTGCTACTTCTCGATGAAAAGCTTGGCCCAAGAGAGGAATTCGTGGTGGGTTGCATCAAACCAGTCAGAAGATTGATGAGCCCTTCCTCTCCTACCCCCCACCCCAAAAAAACCAGAAAAGGCCCCGTTATCTAGTTACAGATTCGAGTTACAGATTTGTGGAATTTAGATGGTTAACGGGTTGCATTCGCAACGTTGTTTTAGTCGTATGAAACATCAGTGCCCGCATCACAAATTATTCTCCGAAGGTGATATGATTATAAAATAGTTCGATAAACTCATGTGCCTCGCTGTGTGGACATCGCTCGTTATATAAAAAACGTGCTCCAGCTTAGCGGTAAATGTGAAAACAGCAACAATGTACAAAGACACAGAAGCACCTATATTAGTGTCGATTGTTGAGATGGAGGTGGAGGGGTAGTCGTTGGTGCAGATGAGAAGAAGTATGCGCTGATAATTAATGGTACAGGTGTACTTACCTACTCCGCTCTGGAGTGTCACTGTCCGCTTCAGTCCGCGGCCTCTTAACCTGAAACACGAAAATACGAGTAAATGTGTATTCGGCCAGCCAGTATTGTATTTTATTAAAATTGTATTGGTTTTGGGCAGTTCAGTTCCGCCTTGCACTGTTCGCGGAACACGGAGTCTCGAGTATGGTGCAAGCTATAAGCATGTCATAGATACTAAAAGTATAGAATGTGCGACCATCAAATTAAATTGTGCCATTTAGTCTGGTTCCAGGAAACAGCCTAAAATGGAGCGTAGTTACATGTGTATAACCAAATACTCGTATGTCATTGATAGATCCTTCGGTGTCCATGGTAAGCTGTACGTCACTGTACAATAGGCTGCACAGGAGAATTCAAAGGTTGGAAAAAGGTAAGGGAATATCACAGCGGGTATGACATGTCTAGTAACAAACTGTGGTGTTCAGATATACCTCAGGTCGACAATAGATTAACCTCAGATTACTTATAGGTATTAGGGTGAATATCAACTTTTTGTTACATCGGTAAGCATGCGAGGACATGCTTACCAATATGTTCCAAAACGCCGTGCATGAGAACACGATTTTCCGGAGCTCATACCTCGGTTTCTATTGGTGATGAAAAGGTGGAGTCAAATGTTTTGGACTGTTCTTGGGCTAGGGATTATTTGTATACCCAACAGAAGGATCGTCTTAGTGTCGCTATCCTACAGTACAGAGTCAAATTGTGTATACTACATACTTCCTCCTGCTTAGGCAAATGGAGTAAATAATTTTGTTCTTTTTTCAATTGATGTGGACTACTTTGGGCTTGATGGGATGATGGGGCTTATGCAGGCACCATTATTTCATGAGCGGTTCCTCGCAATCCCCGCCCACAAAAAGAGATTTTTTACTATATTTTCGCCGTCACCAGTGGAACAAAAACCAGTCGAGGATTTCAAGATGTCTAAGCACAAATAATGGCTGAAATATTTACGATATATTCCTAAAATCCCGATCTCGAATAACACTGAAAATTTTCTTGATATTTTTATCCATCATCTTACGACCGGAAGAGCGGTGTGCTGACCCCACGCCCCTCCTACCCGCATCCTCCACCGAGGATAACACGGCGGTCGGGTGGTCCCGGTAGGCCTGAAGACAGAGTGCTTTCTCAGATACAGAGGTTCAAAGTTACCCTACTCGTACACGTAACATATGCACGTAACAATTAAATAAACTGATTTATGATGAGTATATTCGTGATGAACTGCAATTTAAAGTGACTTAGCGCAGAGAAAAGTGATGTAAAATATCTCCGTTACCATCAGAAAGGTTCTCAAACCCCACGTTGCACTACTGAAGCACATGAAATTTTTTATGTATATAAAATCCGATCTGCGGTGCAATTTGCTTTGCGTTATTTCAATTTCACAGAAGTGAACTATCAAAATTTTACTGGACTAGAAGTCCATTTCATATGAGTGACATGTCCTGCTGTGGCAGGGAAGAGAAAGGAACCAGCGAGAAAATCCTCCAATTGGAGTTCAAAAAAGTCGAATGTGCTCTTCTTTATTAGAAATATTCTGAAAAGAGCGATACCTGCTACCTCATTCTACACTTCAGCACATTTAAAAATTTTCGCAAAAATATTGGCATGTGAACATATTAGCGCTTTTTTATGCTGAGAGAGAAGGAGACAGTGGCAGTGGGAAAGAGAAGGAGAAATAATAAATATTAGAAGGTAATGGACAGTGGTTGTGGCATAGAAAGAGCGAAGGAGACGATGGCAGTGTGAGAGAAAGAGAGATACACAGTGGCAGTGGAACACAGTAGACAGTGAGAGAAGAATGCTTGTGAAAAAGTGATGGAGATAGTGCCAGTGGGAGAGGAATAAAGTCAAGGAGAAAGTGGAAGTGCGTGAGAGCCAATGATAATGAGAGACATAGTCTATGACAATGAAAATGGGGAAGAGAGAGATAGTGACATTGAGAAGAGACAGCAGCCGTGAGAAGGAATGAGTGAGACAGCAGCAGGAAGAGAGAAGGAGGTAGCGAGAGTGAGAGGAGACATTAGTAGTAGGACAGAACGAGAACGACAGTGGCTATGACACAGGAGACAGCGACACAAAGAGAGACACAAAGAGAGAATGATAGTGACTTGGGCCGAATGAGTGAGTGAGAATGGATGATTGGGAGCGGATGAGCATGAGAGACTTACAGCGACGGACAAACGTGTGTGAGCAAGTTAGTTAGGGGAGCTTGCAGGAGTGGGAAGTGAGTTGCATGTTAAAAAGAACGCAAATATGTTCGCATGCCAATATTTCTGCGAAAAATTTGAAAGATGCTGAGGAAGGTGCTGTGAGGCAGCTGGTACCCCACTTTTCATAAAGTTGTGCATATTCGTCTCTTTTGTGCTGAAACGGTAGCATTTTTCCGCTGTTCTATATTGTTGTGACATCTTAACAGATAAAACAATGTTGTTGGAGTAGGAATCCGTCCTCTTCCAATCTCCTGATTACTATCTCAGCATCACCTTAATGTTACTACCAAGTCCTACTGAAACCGGATTAACCCTGCAAATAGTAGTAATGGCAATGGCGCAGTAAGATCGGTTCAGAAGCCCTAATTAAGTCCCCTCTTGTTGTTGTTGTCTAACACAAAAGCGCCGTTAAGTCAGAGCCACTGTCGAGGCGGGACCACCTGCGAAGCGCGCGTGCCGGCCAGGCCAGCGAGCTGTTGGCTCAGCACGTGAGGAATGCCCGGACACGGCTGCTCGCCTTCTGCGCTCGTCCCGTCTCGGGTGGCTCGTCTGCTCCAGCCTGGAACCCTGACCACACACGCTCTGCCTCTGTGTGTGTGTGTGTGTGTGTGTGTGTGTGTGTGTGTGTGTGTGTGTGTGTGTGTTTATAAACACCGCATGCGCCTCAGAAATATTTCGAACATTCGAAAGCAGTAATGTACAGAAGTGTCATTAGATCATGGCGTATGAGTGTAGGGCACAGTCTGTCCTTTGGAATACTATTTCAAAGTCTTTTCGCTGGCGCCACCTCGCTCGGTCATTTACGGTTCAGTCACCACCACAACCCACAGGCGAGGCACTCTTCCAGAATTTTGTGTCCTCTCCTCCCTCCTCCCCCCCCCCCCCCCTCCACCAAAAAAAGCGCCAAAAATATAACTTGCCTTTATTCCAAATTTTAATGTGCCACAAGCGAGGAGCGTTCACTAAGCAATGCAACATATTTTTTCCGGTCTAATTTCGGTTTGGAAAATGCGGGATTTGTTATGGGACATCGTGGAATATTCCCGCTTCAGTCCCTATAGTTTCGTGAAGTTTCGATAGACGGCGCTATACATAGCCTCCAAAGTGGCGTCTGTAACGGAACTGGATTCTAAGCAGAGAGACTCACTGAGTTTCCTTTGGCGGAAGACCAGAACATTGCAGATACGCATAGGCGTTTGCAGAACGTTTACGGAGACCCGGTAGTGAACAAAAGCACGGTGTGTCGTTGGGCGAGATGGCTGTCATCAAGGTCGCACAAACATGACAGATCTCCCGCGTGCCAACCGGCCGCACACGGCTGTGACTCCTGCAAAGTTGGAACGTGCGGACACACTGATTCGAGGTGATCGACGGGTCACAATCAGACAGGCCAATGCACAACTGGACGTTTCTGCTGGTAGTGCTGTCAGTCTCGTCCACCAGATGGGATACTCATCAAAGGTGCATGCCCGCTGAGTTCCATGACGCCTAACAGAAGACCATCCCAATAAAGGATGCAGTTTGCAGGAAGCAATAAATGGATGGTGGAGAGGTTACTAATGCAGCAAGACAGCTCCGACGTCGACCACTGCAGTGGTACCGTGCGGGCATACAGGCCTTCCGGTAAGGTGGCTCAAGGCCGTCGCACTGGACGTAGAGTGTGTTGAAAGACAGGGTTTTGTAGCAAAAAGGGTGAGGAATAATATGGTGTGTTGGAATTCTGGATAAAATCAACCTGCTTTCAGAAAACAATGTGTTGCATTACTTATTGAACGCCCCTCGTATGTTAATAATACTAACAATAAAATGTATAATGTCTTAATATAATAATAATAATAAATTATTTAATTACCATAAAATATATAAGATATTGTAATTTCCTGATAATAATAATTTGTTTACATAAGTGATCAGTACAATGCTTTAGCATAACGTCCGTCAAAATACAATTTAGATAATTATAGCCTTTAAAAGTCACTAAGAAGTAAATGTGCTACACAATTAACTACGAACTACAGTAGGAACAAAGTCTCACAACTTTCCTACCGACATAATTCACACAATATAAAATCGAAGTGTGGACTCACAGTTATTATTTCACTAAGTACTATGACCGTGAACACTGGTCTGCAGACTATGGTTACACGAGCACGTGAAAGAGGAGAATGCTGCTTGTTTCCGTCGTTTCCGCCTGACTTCGAGAAGTCATTTTTTTCCGTTGTTAGTGAAGGGCTTTCCCTTTCTGTCTTTCCTTAATCAACTTTTTGTTGTTTTCCGGTTCTGCCTGTGGATTCACGAACCGTGTCGGATTTGTTGTTGACAGTAGGTACGGACAACCTGTGGATGTGCGCCTTTACCTGGCTGGAACGTTATTCGTCAGACCTCAGGCCCATCCATGTGAGCAGACACACACAAACAACTTAAAAGTATGAGCTGTGCGAGAAAAGTTATGAGACTGATTTTTTTATTCACCAAAGTTTTTATTTATTTCAGACAAAAATACTGTCCCCTTGAAAGTATCCCCCTTCGGCAGTTATACACCGACGGAGTCGTTGTTCCCAGTCTTGGTAACAGGCTTCAGCTGGTAGGGCCTTTTAAAAAAAAATTGTTCAAATGGCTCTGAGCACTATCGGACTCAACTGCTGAGGTCATTAGTCCCCTAGAACTTAGAACTAGTTAAACCTAACTAACCTAAGGATATCACACACATCCATGCCCGAGGCAGGATTCGAACCTGCGACCGTAGCGGTCTCGCGGTTCCAGACTGCAACGCCAGAACCGCGCGGCCACTTTGGCCGGCGGGCCTTTTAAAATGTCGGTCACATTCTTATGAATACTCTACAGAGACCCAAAATGACGTCCTTTTAATAATTTTTCAATTTCGGGAAAAGAGTACAGTCCACAAGGATTCAGATCAGATGGGTTGTGTGTTGGGTTGTTGTGAGGGAGGAGACCAGACAGCGCGGTCATCGGTCTCATCGGATTAGGGAAGGAAATCGGCCGTGCCCTTTCAAGGGAACCATCCGGGTATTTACCTGTAGCGATTTAGGGAAATCACGGAAAACCTAAATCAGGATGGCCGGAGGCGGGATTGAACCATCGTCCTTCCGAACGCGAGTCCAGTGTGCTAACCACTGCGCCACCTCGCTCGGTCAGATCAGATGAATAGGGGGCTATGGAGCAACTGGAAAGCCTTCTGAGGTAAAAAATTTCGTGACGGAAATGATCATGTGACATGGGCCATTTTGGCACGCCTTTCACATGTATGAAACTTCGGTCAAAATTTGATGTACTGTGAAAGTGTTTAACAGGTCACCCATCATCCTTATTGTTAAACGTCGGTGTGATCTCACAAGAGCACGCACACGTTCGACGTTTTCATCGGTTTTTGAAGTTGACGATCTCCATGAGCAAGTTTAATCTCCAGCGTGTTCTTTGCATTCCAAAAATGATTTGTGCCAGCGAAAAACTTGTGCTCTTGATAATGAATGTTCCCAATGTGCCCGTTTCAACTTTTCACAGGTCACACTCGCAGTTTCCCCAGGTTCAACACAAAACTTGACGGCATAACGTTGCTCTAAGTTCCACTGTTCAATTTTAGTAACCGATGGCGCTCCCAAAAATCACAGGATGGCTGCACGGAACTGAAGCTTGGACTGAGCATGTGAAAGGGACGATCACGGTGATCTACACAAGTAGAACAACACAGCTTTGCCAGATCGCTCAGAGAATTGTCAGTCTCATTACGTTTCTCAGATACCTCGTACCCAGTGTTAAATGTAGCTTCTATGGCCTTGAAGTCCTTGCCTTTCCCAAGACAGTTTTCAAGTTACTTTATTCTCAGGTCGAAGCACAGAGAAACAGTGTTTTGACGTCAAAGGAGTCACGCGATAGCTGTACGACCCCAATATTCAGAAAAAGAGTTTGCTCTTGAGCTGATCGGTTTCGTGCTGTTTAATGTGTCCGCAACTAAAGCAGACGTTAAGTATTGGCATATCGAACAAGACGACGGACGCATAATAGCTGCTGCTATTTTGTGCTCATTGCTGGACAGGACCCACATACCGAGCCGAATAAGCAATTACGCAGGAAGGTTTAGTTGTCTCTAAAAATTTACTAGTAGCTATGCAGTGACAATCCTCATTCCCCAGGGTTTTTTTTCCGAGAAAGCTCGACATTTCTTCCGGTTGTTGTGAAGTGTGGGCGTTGTGTCACACCAAACCGCAGCGGTTGTTCTGGTGAGGACCCGTCGAGCCGCAGCTGTCAACAGGTGATGGGGACGGCCCTATCTGCTTCGCGGCGGCGGTTTTTGCAGCGCCAGCCGCGGCCGCAGCAGTGGGCCGGTCTCCCTGGGGACGGCGGCAGGCAGCTGCCGCGCAGCGCTCGCTATCTCTCGCCTTCCTACACGCGCATCGCGCGTACTGCGCAAGCCACAGCATCCAGCTACTTGTTGCGTCACGAGGGAGGGAGGGAGGCGCACTGTTTTCTAAGCGTTGCACGACCGGTGTACGAAGGGATTAAAATACTTTGCAAGATGAGACAACGAGTTAAGTACTGAAGCGATTAAAATGAACAGATATGAAGATGATCGTAAACACTTGCACAAATTTCTACGTGTGTCGTAATATGTTTCGTCGCTTACATGAGCGAATATTTCCTCTTGAACACGATAAGCAATTCTCTCCCTGCGACTTACCTAAAATGAAAAATATGAAAGGCAAAACTACATATACAGCATTTGTAGATTGAGTAAACATGGAATTTGGAAGATTTCAGAGATAAAATACAGGAAGCGTAGCGTTATCCACAACTTGTATTGGAACCAGACAGCAATTGTAAAAGTCGAAAGACGTGAAAGGAAGGTACTAAATGAAAACGGACTCAGGCAGGATTGCAGCCTGTCCCGCATGTTTTTCGGTTTGTACATGGAGAAACCAGAAAGGAAATCGAGGAGAAATTTGGAGAGGGATATAAAGTTCAGCGGAAAGAAACAAAAACTAAAATTTGCCAATGACATCTGTGTTTAGTTAAGAGACGGCATAGGACTTCGAAGTTCAGTTGAACGAAATCGATAGCGTACCAAAAGCAAAACAAAAAACGTCAGTTAAAATATTTGAGGTGTTTAGCTGTCTCAAACATCTCTCGGTTTTAGTACCCGCTCGTGGCCGAGAGGCCCTGGTTCACATGATACAGAATCTTAGAGGATTTATCCTCCCCCGCCCCCCCTCCCCCCTCGATTATCTGCCTTCAAGTTCCTCTGTTCGTTCCTGCACCGTTCTGTTCGCATTACCCACGTTCACATTTGCCATCTACACAATATTCTATAGATCCCTAGTTTTTATAGCGGTTAATAACCATCCGTGGTCGACCTAAGACATTCCTGAATCCTCGACGTAGATTTCATGTATAACAGACATACTCCATTTTTCCATTTCCTATGGAGCCAATAACATTTTAACAGCAAAAAGTTGCTGGATTTCCCTTATGGCTGAATCCACTGAGATCTTTTCGTGTCAGAGGAAGAATGACCATTCCTTATCAAAGTGCTGTCAAGATACGTCATTAGTCCTCAGTCCATAGATTCTCTTCGATCTGTTTACTACAGCTTTTATTATTCCAACCCTCCGCTGTGGATAGTCATTTGAATTCTGATGTAATTAAACATCGTGAACGTCTCCAATATTCTTTTTGGCCCGAGCTACAATTTCTGAAGAGCTTTTTTATTTTTTATTTTTTGAGCTATCAGTTTGATGTGGACCGCCAGGAATTCCTCTACTGTGTCAACATTTTCTTCGCAGGTAACACTTGCTACCTATGTCCTCATTATTTGCTGGATGAATTCCAGTCTCTGTCTTCCTCTACAGTTTCTACCCTCTGCTGCTTGCTCTAGTAGCATACAACTTATTTCCTGATGTCATAACACATGTCCTGTCCCTTCTTCTTGTCTGTGTTTTCCAAATATTTCTTTTCTCGCCCATTCTGTGGAGAACACCCTCATTCCTTACGCCATCCGTCCACCTAATTTTCAACAATGTTCTGTAGCACCACTTCTCAAATGCTTCGATTCTCTTCTGTTCCGGTTTTCCCACAGTCCATGTTTCACTACCATACAATGCTGTGCTCCAAACGTACATTCTCAGAAACTTCTTCCTCAAATTAGGGCCTTTGTTCAATATTAGTAGAATTCTCTTGGCCAGGAATGCACTTTGTCATTAATTATTTTAGTGTCTAGCTATCAGAATTCCTTAACTTCGTTCTCTTCTTGCTACCCAATTCTGATTTTAAGTTTCTCGCTCTTCTCATTTCTGCTACTTCTCATTACTTTCGTCTTTATTGGATTTACTCTCAATCCATGTTCTGTGCTCATTAGACTATTCACTCCGTTCGGAACATCTTGCAATTCTTCCTCACTTCCACTGCGGATAACAAAGTCAAATAGCGAATCTTATCTTCGATATCCTTCCACCCTGAATTTTAATCTCACTCGTGAACCTTTACTTCCGTCATTGTTTCTTCGATGTTATGGATTGAACCTAGCTGCGAAAGACTACATCCCTGACTTACACCCTTTTTAATCCGAGCATTTCTTTCTTCGTCTTCCCGTCTTCTTGTTCCCTCTTGGTTTTTGTACACATTGTATATTACCCATCATTCCATTTAGCTTATCCCTATTTTTCGCCGGATTTCGAACATCTTGCACCATTTGACATTGTGGAATACTTCTTCCAGGTCAACAAAGCCTATGAATGTGTCTTGGCTTTTCTTCATTCTTGCTTCCCGTATCAACTGCAGCGTCAGAACTTCCTCTCTGGTGCCTTTACCTTACCTAAAGCCAAACTGATCATCATCTAACAGAACCTCAGTTTTCTTTTCCATTTTCTGTAAATTGTTCTTGCCAGGAACTTGGATGAATGAGCTATTATGTTGATTGTGCAATAATTCTCACACTTCCCGGCTCCTGCAATCTTCGGAATTGTGTGGATGATGTTTTTCCGAAAGTCTGGTGGCATATTGACAGTCTCGAGCGCTCTACACATCATCGTGAATAATCGTTTTCTTGCCACTACCCCCATCGATTTTAGTAATTCAGACGGGAAGGTATCGTTGCCTTCTGCCTTATTCGATCTTAAGTCATCCAAAGCTTTTCTAAATTGTGATCCTTATACTGGATCCCCTACCTCTTCCCTGTCAACTCCTATTTCTTCTTCTATCTCGTCATGAAACAAGTCCTCCTCCCCCCCCCCCCCCCTCCCACAGAGGTCTTAAATGTACTCTTTCCACTTACCTGCTCTCTCCTCTGCATTTAACAGTGGAATTCCTGTTGCACTCTTTATGTTACCATCCTTGTTTTTTAATTTCACCGTAGGCTGAGTCTGTCCTTCCGACAATTATTTCTCTTTGAATTTATTCACATTTTTCATGTGGCCATGTCGCCTCAGCTTCCCTGCACTTCCTATTCATTTCATTCCTAAGTGACTCGTTTTTCTGTATTCCTGAATTTCCCTGAACATTTTTGTACTTCCTTCTTACGTCGATCAACTGAAGTATTTCTTCTGTTGTACATGGTTTCTTCTCACTTACCTTCTTTGCACCTACGTTTTTCTTTCAAACTTCAGTGACTGCCCTTTCCCTACTGAGCTCTGCAGTATCTGTAGCCCCAGAGAACTTCGCGCATCTCTCGTCATTCCTTTGTTCTTCCGCATGCCACTTCTTTGTGCACTGATTCTTCCTGACTGGCCTCTTAAACTTCAGCCTACTCTTCATCATCACTAAATCGTAACCTGAGTCTATATCTCCTCCTGAGAACGCGTTACTATCTAATATCTCCCGGCTTTTAACAATTATACCTCCTCCTCCTGTGATTCTTGAACAGAGCATTCGCTATTACTAGCTGAAGTTTATAGCAGAACTTCATTAGTCTTTCTCCTCTTACATTTCTACTACCAAGCCCATACCATTCAGTAATTCCTTCTTCTACTCCTTCCCCTATAACCGGATTCCAGCCCCCCATGATTATTCGATTTTCATCTCCCGTTACATACTGATTTACCCGTTCAATATCCCCACATACTTTCTCTACCTCTTCGTGTTCTGCTTGCGACGTCGGCATTTATACCTGAACTATTGTTTTCGGTTCCTGTTTGCTGTCGATTCCGATGAAAACAACTCTATCACTGAACTGTTCACAGTAACTCACTCTCTGCCCCACTTTCTTATTCATAACAAATCCTACTTCCTTCACACCATTTTCTGCTGCTATTGATATTACCCTATACTTGCCTGACCAGAAATCGTCTGCTTTGCATTTCGCTTCACTGACCCCCAGTATGTCTACATTGAGCCTTTTCATTTCCCCTTTCAGATCTTCTAGCTTCCCTACAACGGTGAAACATCTGATATTCCATGCCTCGACTGGTAGAAAGTAATCCTTTCGCTGGTTATTCAATCTTTTCCTGACGGTCACCTCCGGCTTGGAAGTCCCCTCCCGGAGATCCGAATGAGGGACTAGCCCGGAATCTTTTGTCAATGGAGAGATCATCATGATACTTCTTTAATTACGGGTCACGTATCCTGCAGACACTGATTATGTATATTTAATGCAGTGGTTTCCATTGCATTCCACATCCTCATGCCGTTGATCATTGCTGATTCTTCCGCCTTTTAGGGGCAGTTTCCCACCCCAAGGGCAAGAGAGTGCCCTGAACCTCTGTTCGCTCCTCCGACCTCTTTGACAAGGCTGTTGGCAGAGTGAGGGTGACTTCTTATGCCAGAAGTCTTCGACCACTGTTGCTGATGATTTTTATTCATAATTTACCCGAGACTCAGGACGTTTTGATTACTAGTCGAAGACGCTACCCTTAGAGCAAGAGCGAAGTAAACACATCTAACCAAAGTAATCTATCGTCAGCCTCTTGCCATTGTGAAATGATCTTTGTATAAATTTATTCAGATGATCGTAAGAAAAGCTTAATTCCTTTTTGCAACGTTCCACAGTACGTATGTCTCATATACGCACAGAACCGGATTTTCGGCTTTTTGTGAAAGTTACCAATGGCTGTCCTCAATATTTCTCCATGAAGAAATTTACTTTCACCGGCCTTAGGGCGCTGCCCATCATCACCCTACCCGTCCGATTGCAAGACTCGCACCTCCAAGTGCGTGGTCCTGAGACAGTATCTGACGCGATTTAGTTCATTCAGAGCCACACAGAACTTGGCAATTATGTTCTCCTTTTGCACCACTGCGTGAGTTAGTTTATTAATTAAATTGATTGAATATTTGACGTTATAGACCAATTGGCTCACGTGCTGTCGGAACAATGAAGTCAAATATTTGCAGCAGCATAGGTAGAGGAAACGACGGATTTTCTTCGTATAATTTAACAACTCAAATAGCCTCATCGACAGTGCAAATGAACAGATCGTTAAGAGCCTTAGCTGTTTTTGCAGAGCTTTTCTTTTTTGCTGTTACCTGCGCAGATCGCTGTCTTGTGAAAAGTGTAGCCTGCGTTCAAGCATGCACAGCCGTACGGGCACAGATTATGGTGGACAACAGCCTATACAGATTAAGATGGCCAATGGTTACACACTGCTCTGAAAATGGTCATTTCGTGCAGCACTACTGTTAACAACATAAAAGTGAGATGTTCTTATTTTTTTGAGATTTTCCCTCTTCGTTGTTGCACTCTTCAGTCCGAAGACGGCTTGATGTGGCTCTCTTCGCTAGCCTACCTTCTACAAGTTTCTTCCTCTTTGCTTAACTGCTGTAATCTGCATCTGCTTGAAAGGTTTACAGTAGTCGAGTCTTGGTCTCCGACTACAAGTTTTAATTCCCACCCATCTTCCCACACTCACCCACCCACCCGACCACCCGCACTTCTCTCCATTACCAAATTAACTGATGCCTCCGAACCTGTCCTATCAACCTCTCTCTTATTTCAATCAAAATGTGCCATAAATTTCTTTTCTCCCGCATGCGATACAGTATGTCTTCATTACGAATAGCCCAGTCAACGAAGACCAAAATAGGTCGATAATGGGGGGGGGGGGGGGGGGGGGAAATCGCCTATTCGTAAATTTTTGCACAATGCTAGGTGACAATGTGATGAACAACAACTAAAAGTCCTGATCTGTTGGGCGTGAGCGTTAGGATGGGAGGGTAGGGCATTTGAAGGTAACTTTTTATGTTTCTTGAATAACTCGAAATTCGTGGCTTCGGACGAAAACGTTTCCCGGTACAAAAGTAAACTACATTAAGTTTCCTACAGACACGGTGCTAGGACTAATAGTTTCTGAGTTTCAGGGGATAGAAAAATAACAAATTGTTGGAAACATTGTTTTAATAGTTAAAAATTAATGTTTATCTTTAAATGAAGTCGCTTAAAACAGATATTAAACGTGCGCACCACGTTTAAGTGCAGTAAAGCCGCATTTAGGAATAAATTGTGTTCCGACGGTGTACGAGGGTGAAGCGGGGCGTGTTTAGGGTGCAAGTGAGAGAGAGGGTAGGTCGCCGGATTATGTTAGCCACGTCCTCCTTGACAGGTTGGCAAACTGATGATCAAGCAGGTGATTCCCCACTACGTCATAAGAAGCAGCTACAGTGTTTTTCACAAAGCTACACCGACCATCAGCAGTGTGTATTGTAGACCGAGTGCGGACATGGGCGGGGGTTGCTCTTATTTTGCATAGCATGCGTTAACACTCCATGGAATGGAGATATAAGTTCTATATAAGTTCTAACGAATATGGACAGAATATATGTAAATCTCCGCATGCCCTTCTTCACTACTAGATGGGAAATTCGTTCTTAGTCAACGTGTATGGCATCGGTAGTGTTCTTCCAAAGAAGGCAACTCCCCCACAACGGACACTTCTCGATTTTCAGTTCACAGAGATACTGTACCTCCCCAGAATTTCCTGTGTAGTTCTTTTGTGAAAATAAACAAAATAACTTTACTTCATATAGTAGAGTTATTTTCAGTTTACTAAGTGAGTACTTATGTGCCAGTTGTTAACTAAGCCATTATGTACAAAATCTGAACATCTGCATCTATCAACAGCCTACCACAGAGAACAGCCTATGCTGTGTGTAACATGCTGTAAATATGTATTCGACAATGTCGATTTCATTGTCTCCACTATCACTGTCTGGAATACTTCTCACAGCGTGAGGGCAACAAATGAACCAGCCGAGCCTCAGCTCTCCCAACTTCTGAAGAGACCAGAGGCTTACATTGCATCCCTCTGTAACAGAAGTAGGTCTTCTAGGTATTATGGAACGTGAGATATTTCAACATAAATCAAGAAATGCAGTACAGCAGATTGCTGTTCTAGACATGAACACAGTCAGTCCCATTCCACCAGACATATTCACACCCATTTTAAAGATATTCTGTAGATGTGTGGAAAGTCATTCCACTGGATGCAGCCCACTCTAGTGCCAGCAGTTCCGGAAGAGAAGAGATTTATGCAGCCTACCACTATCTCAATTAATGGCGGAAGAAGTGCAGTAACTTTCTGGTCATTCATTAATTCACCACCAAGTGACTACAACACAGTTACACAGCTTTACAACAAGCTAGCACCCATAGACAGCAGCAAGGTGCCACGTTTACCAATCCAATCCCTTTCCTGTTAACACTACAAAGGTTACTGACAACATCACACAAATTAAACACTTCTCAGTCATTGTTCACAGGAACGCGTTTTACATAAAAGCTTGCTTAGCAGCTGTGAAAAGTACTCATTTAATAAACTGAAAATAAGTCCACTATATTAGGACGAACTCAGTGTAGTAATTATGTGTACTCATATAACAGGTCAGGAAATGCTGGGGAGGTACAGTCTGTGTGTAAACAGAAAAGCGAGCAGCACTTGTAGTGGGGGGAAGTTGCCTTTAGCGAAAGCACTTTACAGCCGCTGTACCGGCTAACTAAGAATCAGTTTCCCCCCTAGCAGTGTAGAGCAGTGTGCAGAGATTTACGCAGATTCTGTCCACATCCGTTATTTGTGTAAACATTACTAGCCTGTATCTGCATTCCATGCAGTGTCAACGCACTTCGTGGAAAACAAAACGCCCTCGGGCATGTGTGTGCACTGCGTAGCTAGTGATTCAGAAGGGCACTGCAGAGGGGTCAGTGCGTGAAACACCTGTAGTTGCTTCTTGCGACTAATGGGGTAGATGGAGTTGGGAATCATCTGCTCGATCTCCAATTTGCAGACCTATCAAGCGGGGGAGTGCTTGAACACAAGTCGGCGACCTACCTTCCCCTGCGCTTGTAGCCCTCACATGCCCCCCTTCACCCTCTTGCACCCTCGGGACACAATTTATCCCTTAATACGAGTCTACTGCACTTAGATGTGATAAGCATATTTAATATTTGTTTTAACCGACTTCATTTGAAGATAAACGTTAACTTTGTATCATTAAATCAACACTTTTAACAGTTCGCTTCTTTTCCATCCCATTCAACGCGGAAATTAAAAAAAAACATGAAAAGTGACCGATAAATGCCCCCCACCCCCAACGCTCACACACCACTGATCAGGGTTTTAAGTAAGTTCATGAAATTCGCGCCTAACAATGAGAGAGAATTTGCAACTATGCGAGTTCTTCCTCTAATTTTCCTTCTGTTTATCGCCCACGAGCTACTTTCGTATAAGGCTACACTCCAAACAAATGCTTCCAGAAAAATCTTCCTAAACGTAAATTTATGTTAACATATTTCTCTTTTACAAAAAAACGTTTCCTTCTTCGTTAGTCTGCATTTAATATCTTCTCTACTTGTGTTATCGCCGGTTATTTTGCTGCCCAAACAGCGCCTACATTTCCTGAGAAACATTTGATTTAATTAGAAAAATTTTTTGACGTGCTGCTTATAAGCAACTTTCAAGATAATGTCAAATTTCAAGAATCACAACGTCAATTCCGTTTAACTGATGATTCAATTCCTTTGCTGTTTCTGACAGAATTACAGTGCATCCTGAAAACCTTAAATTTTTCAATGTCTTCTGCCTACACCCCACTCGTAAGTTTGCTTGATTTCTTTTATTACTTGCTCTATACAAAGATTTAATAACATGGCGCACGGCCTACATTCCTGTCTCGCCCCTTCTGAACTACTGCCTCCATTTCACATCTTCTGACTATTATAACTGCAGTTTTCTTTGTAAATGGCCTATCGTGCTCTTTATTTAAGGACTGAAAAGTTCAAATTTTTAAAGAATGTACTGCAATCAATTTCTCGAATATACGCAAACCAGGGTTTACACATATAATTGGAACACGAAATTAAATCTTTACGAATCACAGCATACGTATCTCAGCAAACCATTTTGATACGCACCCACCTGAGAGCTGAGAATTGAAATTTTGTTTAAAGACCAAATATTCGAATCCAAATTAACTGATTTTCGTGAGCAGATGCCTTACCAGAACTATGCAAGCACGCAACCTCGCAAAATTTAACGTCGGTGTCAGTCGATGTTGTCGTTATTGTTGTTGTTGTTGTTGTTGTTGCTGTGGTCTTCAGCCACAAGATTGGATTGATGCAGCTGTCCATACTACTCTATCCTGTCCAAGCCTCTTCAACTCCGAATAACTGCTGCAACTTACACCCATTCTCATTCTGATTACCGTACTCATTTCTTGTTTTCCTCTGCGACTTTTACACCCCACGCTTCACTCCATTACTAAATTGCTGCTCTTTTGATGTCTCAGAATGGTTCTATCAACCGATCCCCTTTTTCTAGTCCGGTTGTGCCACAAAATTCTTTTCTCTCCAGTTCTATTTAGCAACTGTTCATTAGTTACGTGATGTACCTATCTAATCCTCAACATTCTTCTGCAGCACCACATTTCAAAAACCTCTTATCTCTTTTTGTCTAAACTGTTTACCATACATGTTTCACCCCATTCATGGCTATACTCCACATAAATGCCTTCAGAAAAGACTTCCTAATTCTTAGAACTATACTCGTTGTTAACAAATATCTCTTCTTCAGAAACGCTTTACTTGTCATTGTCAGTCTACGTTTTATATCCCTCCTGCATCGGCCATCATCAGTTATTTTACCGCCCAAATAGCAAAGCCCTTCTACTACTTTAAACGTCTCGATTCCTGATCTGATTCCCTCAGCATCACTTGATTTAATTCGACTTAATTTCACGATCCTTGTTTAGCTCTTGTTGATGTCCATTCTATTCAGCTGCTCTTTCAAGTCCCTTGCTGTCTCTGACAGAATTACAATGTCATTGGCAAACATCAAAGTTTTTATTTCTTCTCCCTGCACTTTAATCCATTCTCCAAATTTTTCTTTAGTTTGCTTTACTGCCTGCTCAATGTCAGTCGATACTCCTCCCTACATGCCGAACACTTCTGCATAAAGAGGGTCGCGTAACGGAGATAACGTAACTGTAAAGTAACAGTGGCAGAATGTGTTGGCTGTTTACCCACCCAACTGGGTGATTTTATTATACAAATGTGTTTGAAATAAGAAATCAGATATTTACGTGGAAACAGATACATATCGCTGTAACTAAGCAAGTATCCATCTGAAATAACAATCGAAAGTTTTTGCCAAAACCAAGACTCGAAGCTGAATTTACAGCTAACGAAGCGGCGAAAGTTCGCGAAAAGTAGAAAAGTCCTGTTTGAGTCTTGCTACACCTTTTCCATCATCACACTGGTTGGAAAACAATGCGTCTGAACCGAGAACGCGTTTCTGAAGCGACGGGACAGGCCTCGCTCGGCTGTGAGATTGTCCGGTAGGGCACGGGCAGCGCGCGGCCGTGTTTTTTGAAGGGCGTCTGCGCGGCACGGCAGCTGTCAGCCCGGGTGATTTATCGCGCGCCCGCCCAGGGAAACATCCATCAGGCAAATCCTCTAATTGTTTGCGCCCCGTGGCCGCAGTCTGGCCGCGAACCTTGTTAATTGCGTCATTTATGAATTCTGAAACGCGATCCGTCCGCATTATCGCCGAAAGAGGCGAAAAATGTGCACCCGTTAAGCGACGAAATCCATACGCCGAACTCGGTGCAAGTTTTACGGACTTTTAAGTTATGCGTGTTTATTAATATTACCCACTAGAACATACGTCTACTTCGGGTTCGAAAAGACCAGGCTGCGCTCCTTTGCTACTCCTGTTCAACTGAGCTGGTGTAATAAATAGAATATACAGTACAATGTGTGTTAAGAAATATATTCTGAATTTCCGTATGCTGATTAACAACCGCCAACAGAAATTAATCTGTAACTGAGGATGTACCATATTTAACTTTGGAGTTCTATAGCCATGCTTGTATAATGCTTGGGGTAACTGAGTCAGAATACTGAGAAACCTCACACGTCCAAAGAACTTTTTAGAAGATACAAAGAAACATTCTAGCTTTTAAAATTATGCTGAAACTCCGATTTTTTCTCATTTTCCGTTAAACTGGATGTAGAGGGAAGAATGACAACGAGCGGTGGACAATCGTGGTGCTCGTACGTTTTCTTGATGTTAAATTTATTCAGTGAACATTTGGGCTTTCTCAATATTTTGTAATAAATAACCATAAATCACTTCTTAACTCATACTTTATTGCTAATATATACAAAAGCAAACAAATCATGCCTACTTTCTATTCTCTTTGGAATCATACTCCACTCCACACATGCTTCATTGTTTGACACATGTCGGCCAATTGTATATGTCATCGCAGAAGTTCAGGATGATTTCTTCTTTTGGTAGAAATAGTACAAATCGCCTTAGGGTATGGGCACGTATCGATTATTCTTTCTGTTTAAAACTGTGCTGACATCATTAAATTATGAAAAAGCACGTATCTCTTGTACATGTGAGGGTTTCTCTTCGGTTTAGGTGATACAATGGCTACATAAGAACACAAAAAATGCTAGAACTTTAGTGGTTTCTCTGTATCATTGTCGACCTATATGTTTAAAGTACAAAATCATAGGTAACTCGGCTTTGTAAAAAATGGACATGTGAGGTTCCTCAATATTCCCATTCAGTTGAGAACTTCGTCTTTATGTGCCAAGTTGTGAACAGGCACTTTTGGTTTGTGACTGTTTTCAAGCCTCAGAAGCTGTTTAAGTCTGTAGTCATCGTGCTGCTTGTAGTATTGACAGCGGTAGTGATGCTTCTTCTTCTTCTACTTCTTCTCCCTGCCCCTTACGATTCCCATATTTTCCTCGGTCTTCCAGGGTCTCGTTTTCCTTTGCGCTTGTATTTTTTATTTATTTATTTTTACTGACAATCCTGAAGCATCTGTTATTTGTAAATGTGTATTCCACTTGCTATTATTTTCTTTTAAGTTTTCTTTTACGCTCGAATGTTTATTTCATTTCTGATTCAGTCGTATTGTTTCCGCAGTACTGTTTATAGTGATAAAATACCGTTGACAATCTGAGAGACAAAAACCTGACAGTTTCGCACATCATTTTTTAAACTCCACTCGCAGCTAAATTAGTGACCGATTTTCACACCACTACACGCCACACGTTTTCGTGTATTTTGCTATATAATGCTGCTTAATTCATTAGGCGTCAGAATTTATAAGCGCCATTACACGCATAAGAGAGGACTGCCGCCAGTACGTCATACATGCTGGTCCGTGAGAACCAGATCCGATTTATGATAATTTCGGCACGTTCATGAGATGGCGACCAGGTTAGCAATAGTTATATTAGGAACTACGTAAGAAGAAGGAACCATATAAGAAATTGGAGCACGTAGCTTATAAAACGAATTCCTTTGTGTTTCGGCGCAAAGAACAAGAAATAAGCCGGCCGAAGTGGCCGAGCGATTCTAGACGCTTCAGTCTGGAACCGCGCGACTGCTACGGTCCCAGGTTCGAATCCTGCTTCGGGCATGGGTGTGTGTGATGTCCTTAGGTTAGTTAGGTTTAAGTAGTTCTACGTTCTAGGGGACTGATGACCTCCGATGTTAAGTCCCATAGTCCTCGGAGCCATTTTGAACAAGAAATAAATACTCCGTGATGTAAGGCCATGACCTTTCCGCGCAAAGCAGATTTCCACAAAATAAAATAAGTATCATGTTATGCATCTCTCTATGTAAGAACCGTGACGATTAAACGAAAGACTCCAGTGACAGTGAAACTGCGCCGACTGTTCCAGCCAACGTGCAGTTAAATTCTCGCCCCCAACATTTACGATGTGCTCAGAGAAGAAGACGTTTTAATGAGAAGCAGGAATTCCTTGTACCGCAGCAGCACTCAGTTTCGTCTGAAAGCAGAGGTCGTTGTCTATAATCACTGTCTCTGTTATACGCACTCAGTTAAAACAGCGTTGTCCATAAAAACTGAAAAAACGTCTATAAATCACCTAATTCTATTTACAGCATTCGCAAACGTTTACCGACAAAGAGGGTTCGCGAATAGACGTGCTGAATGTCAGCACTGAATAGCGAGGATATTAATCAATCTGATGCTGCAGTCACAGCACGTCGTGGTACAGCGAATGTAATGTCAGATGTGAGGTTGAGTCATGAGCTTACTAGTATTTAACACAACAAACCGATATTCTTACAACATTAATTTCATTTTACGGGCTAATTGGACAATTTTCACGTGGCTTGCCGCGCCTGGGTGCCCAAAAGCAAGTGTTCGAATAACGATAGGTCTCCTTACGAGAAATTACAACACTAAAGAAAGGGAAAGGGGGAAAAGCAATGAAATAACCGCATTTTTTTTAAAATCTTGCTACGATTTGCGGTATTGTCGACAGCGAACATAGATTCAGACTGAAGAAAATAACCATGCTCTTTCGCAAGAAGTCATATATCACATTTTTGGAGCGGCGCTAGGAAACATTCTCTGTGAAACTTCGATGAGCTGCAGAGGAACCAGTGTCAAGCTGATGCTTTGAGTTTGATGTGTGAGGCGTGTTTTGACAGCTCTGTTTGAACGGCTATTCCTGCAAAAGTGAGGGTATCTGGGTTCGAATGACTTTTTCAAATAATATTGCTGAAGTGTTACCACAGACGTTAGCAGCTTTACATTTACTTCACTTGTAATTTTTAAGTATTTCCGTCTCAGATGCTGTGGTTTGCAGCAAGAGCACTGTGCTGACACTGCTGCGCAGCTAGAGGAATTCTGCAAGTTAGTGATGTTAATCGTCTAAGTGGGCTGTCTTCTTCTGTTCCGGAATTGATCGTAGTGTCCCTTAAGTATTACGTTGTTCTTATATTTTCTAATATTCATTTCTAAACCTCATCTGTTACGAAGACAACCACATAACAATTGTTATATTCCACAGAGGACACCTTCGAGTTGATTCTTCAGTATGAGGTTATGGACTCCTGCAGCCCGCATCTCGTGGTCGTGCGGTAGCGTTCTCGCTTCCCACGCCCGGGTTCCCGGGTTCGATTCCCGGCGGGGTCAGGGATTTTCTCTGCCTCGTGATGGCTGGGTGTTGTGTGCTGTCCTTAGGTTAGTTAGGTTTAAGTAGTTCTAAGTTCTAGGGGACTTATGACCACAGCAGTTGAGTCCCATAGTGCTCAGAGCCATTTGAACCATTTTTGAACTCCTGCAGTTCTGTATACGGCATGTAAACTAGAATACTGTTTCAATGAATTGTTCGTGACTAAACTGATGACGAGGAAAACGAGCTGCTTCATATCGTAGAAGCCTGCCGCCGTAGCCTATTGGACAGCGTGGCCGACAACTGTGTGGAAGACTCGGGTTCGATTCCCGATAGCGCCAGGGAGTTTTCCTAGGTGGGGAACTGGATCGAGATGCACTCAGCCTCGTGAGGCCAACTGAGGAGCAATTTGAATGAGGCAGCGGCTCCAAGGCCACGAAAGCTGACAACAGCCGGGAGAACGATGTGCTGATCCCGTGCACCTCCGTACCGCATCCGATAATGCCCTAGGGGGAGGATGACACGGCGGCCGGTCGATCCCGTTTGGCCTTAAGGCCAGAACACGGAGCTTTACTTTGCTTTACATATTGAAGATACTGGATTGGTGCGTAAGTTCATAGCGGTTTTCCATTAGTTTAATAAACACAACAGATAAACATAACAGAGAATTTAGTCATGCATATTATATTCTTCTTCTTTATTTACAATAGTTTGCCAACGCTGGGGTAACTTTTCGATTGTGTGACTAAAGAAAGCTCGTGGTTTCGAGGCGAAGAACTCGTCGGGCGTTGTTCGGAGCGCATTTTCATCAGGAAAGGAAGTTCGTAGAAGGTATTCGATAGAGAGCGCAAAGCGTGAATATCTGAGGGCTTAAGATCAGGTGAAGAAAGTGGGTGTGGAATGATTTCCCAACCTAACTCTTGTAGAGTGTTTTCTGTCTGTCTAACACAATGCGAGCGGGCGTTATCGTGGAATAGCATCACTTCAAGCAGTCTTCCTGGTCAGTGTTCTTGCACTGCTTCTCCAAGACGTGTCAGTTGTTGACAATAAATGTCAGCAGTGATGCTTAGGCTTCGTGGAAGCAGGTCGTAGTACACTACACCGTCGCTGTTTCACCAGACGCGTAACATTATCTTTTGTGGATGCGCGCAGTTCATTGTATGGGGAGTTACTATTCCTTATGTTGGCATAAAGACGCAGTTTCTCGTCACCACTAATGATATAGAAAAGGAATGGTCGGTGTTTTTCGCGAGACAGTTGATGACGAGCAGGCAAAGTAGCATATATGGCCATCCACAGATTTTTGTTAATTTGTCTTAGAGCCTACGGTATCCTTAAACCTGATTTTTGAACCTTCCCTATTTGCATACACATGTCGCACAATGGTGAAATAATCATAGTTCATCATATTTACCAATTATCCAGTACACTGAGGTGGATCGCTGTAAATTAATGCGTATAAATGATAGTCAGCAAACACCGAAGATCTTCCTCGACTTGGAGAGTCACTAATGTCAAAACGAACCTCCTTAAAATGAGAAAACCATTTCCTTGCCGTGCTCTGTCCACACAGGGAGCAATTGTTTCTGGCTGCCTCTGCTGCCATCGCCCCTCTACTGAACTCAAACAGATGGATGGATAAGTCGGAAAGTTGCGATTTCTCCACTTGGCACTCCGTTTTCTACCGTCCACTTCTCTACTATCTCCAAATGACAAAATGACAATATGTAAAGTCAAATAGTAACAGAGAACTACAAATAAAAAATGACAATCGATAAATAAACCCACAGGAACCGTTTACCGACACGGAAAACAAAACCGTTACGAGCCTTTGCACTAACCTAATAAATGGATCCTTGGTATTAGCTAACATCAACATACCCGTCAATCTTGCATATCCGGCTTGACGTTTTTCAAGTCTTGCTTCTTATTCAAGAATCAGCTTACTGAAGCCATTATTTCTTTTTTAAAGTTTGTTGATGCCACCGTTGTCAATAACCCTCGCTTTTATCATCCAAGGTAAAGTTCCGCCCTGTGTTTGTCATTTCTGATGCGATCTAGTCTCGTACACCTCTTAATTTCCTATAAGAAATTTAATTTAACTTGCCTGGATTACATTTTTCTTCATGTCTTATTTTCTCCAAGTTTGGCTACCTTACAAAATAATGGACTAGACCATCATTTTACAACATTTAACTTGAGTCTTTACTACAGTACGACCTCAGTACAACTGATTCATGCACTGAAGGTAAAATGCTGGTACACTCTCAAGTGACCAGTTCCGGAGGTTCCAGACGTTAAATTCAATATAAATTAATATATATTCTTTCTTAGCAACTACACAGAAAATCAGGTTCAGACGTACTTGTCGTTTAATTGCGAAAGCACGGGCTTTTTCTGGATCTAGAAGGCCACAATAACCATGGCAGAAACATTGGTTTCACAAGGAATAGGGTTTCTTTTGCGATTGGACGGGGTACCACAACCACAAAACTTTTATGTAATTGTTATGGTTTCCAGTAATGCACTCCTTTAGGTGTTGAGCAGAGAGCGTGAAAGACCTGTCTCTGGTGCCTGAAAATGGAAGGTTTTCGGATAAGGAACGGAAAACCGCAACAGAAAACTCAGGTCTTACAGCCTGGGGGATCTGTGAAAGGTCGGTATCCCGCTTAGGTAATCACTGGGTTCGAAATATATTTTCATTTGTCTCGTAGCTGCTCTGCCCAACAGGAAAGTATTAAGGTCAGCACTTCTGTCTTTACATGTCATTCTTGTGTGGCATGTATTGTGCAGCATTCAACTGTTTATTGTTGGTTTTCGTATGGAGGCTAAAGTTTCGGTATCAGCCATCAAGAGGAAGGATGAATATAACATTCACTGTGTCCCACTTCGTATAATACTTTTGCGAACGGTATTTTTACGCCTGCATTCTAACCTGTAAATTAATTCACCCAGAGAGTTAGAGGAGACTTACATTGAGGTGACAAAAGTCATGTGGTACCTCCTAACGTCATGTCGGATCTCCTTTGTCCGGCATGGCGCAGGAATTCGGTGTGATATGGACTGAACAAGTCATTGGAAGTCCCCTGCAGAAACAGTAAGTCATGCTGCGTCTATGAGCCACCCATAATTGCCAAACTGTTGCCGGCTGCACGATTTTGTGCACAAACAATTCCTCAATTATGTCCCATAAATGTTCGATAGGATTTATATCGGATGATCTGGGTGGCCAAATCATTAGCTCTAATTGTCCAGAATGGTCTTCAAACCAATCGCAAACAATTGTGACCTAGCGACATGGCGCCTTCTCATCCATAAAATTTTCGTCATTTTGTTGGGAACATGAAGTCCTTGAATGGCTGCACATGGCCTCCAAGTAGCCGAACATAACCATTTCCAGTCAATGATCGGATCAGTTGGCCCAGGGAACCCAGTTTATTCCACGTAAACACAGCTCTCACCATTGTGGAGCCACCACCAGCTTTCACAGCGCCTTGTTGAGAACTTGGGTTCATGGGATCGAGGCACACACGGACATAATCATCAATTCTTAGCAACTAAAATCGTGATTCCTCTGATCAGACTACGGTTTTTCTGACACCTAGGGTCTAATTGGTATGGTCACGAGCCCAGGAGGTGCTGCAGGGGATGTCATGCTGTTAGCAAAGGCACTCGCGTCAGTCACCTGCTGCCATACATAACCCATTAACGCCAAATTTCATCACACTGTCCTAACGGATACGTTTGTCGTACGTCCCACACTAATTTCTGCGGTTATTTCAGGCAGTGTTGCTTGTCTGTTAGCGGTGACAACTCTATGCAAACGCCGCTGCATTGACCGTGATGATAGGTAATGCCTGAAATTTAGTGTTCTCGGCACACTCTTGGCAATGTGGATCTCTGAATTCCCTAATGATTTTCGAAAAGGAGTGTCCCGTGCTTCTAGCTCCAACTACCATTCCGCGCTCAAAGTCTGTTAATTCCCGCCGTGTGGTCACAATCACCAGTTCGTTGGAAATCTCTTCACATGAATCACCTGAGTACAAATGACAGCTCCGCCAATGCACTGTGGTATCCCCGTGAACTACATATGTGCATTTCGCTATTCAATGGCTTCTATCAGCTCAGTGTACAGGCTAATGTGGAATCCAGAAGACACCATTTTCGCCCATTAGTCACAAATAAAACGTTTCTAAATGTTGAACAGACTGTCACAGAAAGACGTCGTACATGTAGTGGATGAGCCTCGAGTCTTGTAATCAGTTTACGCACGCTAGACGCCGAGCCGGCGGGCCTCATCAGCTCCACTATCGGCGCACCATTCCGGTTCGCGGACCACAGCAACTCCGGCCGCTGTACGCATGCGCAGTAAGGCACCAGTGTTGGCGGCGCCGGCGCCCGCGACCAGCGGGGCAATCAAGCCGCGCCGGCCGGACAGAGGTGCCTTGTTCCGTGTTGCGAAGCCATTACCCGGCTGTCACGGGCCGCCGCTCATTAGTCGGCACAACACCGTACGTCTCTGTGCCGCGACTGGCAAGCGCCCGCCTCACAATGAGCAGGAGGTCGATTCTGAGCCCCCTTGTTGTCGCTGCTACGGTGATTACGGAAATCATTATAGTGACGTCCTGTGTCATCGTTCATAAGTGTCAATGTAAAGGCGCAAACGAATCGAAACCTGGACCATGTGTAGAACAACATCCCAGCAATATGTTATTAAGGTTGCAGGTTGATGGAATACGTTCAGTCGCAGCAGCGCCGTCACTTACGCCAGAGAAGGGATGTTAAACAAAATGAAAACGTAAAATCGAGTACCACTACGCCGAAAAAGTTCACGGGTGAACTGCCGGATGTCAGTGGCGAACGTACACAGTATTACGGCAAACGACCACGTTGCCATCATCATGTGTGCTGATGATGGCAACGTGATCAAAAATTGTGTGTGAAATCTTATGGGACTTAACTGCTAAGGTCATCAGTCCATAAGCTTACACACTACCTAACCTAAATTATCCTAAGGGCAAACACAAACACCCATGCCCGAGGGAGGACTCGAACCTCCGCCGGGACCAGCCGCACAGTTCACGACTGCAGCGCCCAAGACCGCTCGGCTAATCCCGCGCGGCGCAACGTGATCGTTTCCGAAATATTATGCGCACTGGCCACTCACACCCGGAAGTTCATCCGTGAACTATTTCGACATGAAGTTCGCCGGGAGAAGCCGAAGAATCACCAGTAACTCTACGCTCCATTGACGTCAAAGGGCGACATATCAGCTTGTAAGTGGATTCGTACAGAACAGAATGACCATCTCCATGAAACGATTTTCCCGTAGTGCGATATTTCAAAAAAGAACGATGGGAAATTAGCGTTAACGTTCCGTCGACAACGAAGTCATAACTGACAGAACGTGTCTTTTCAAGAGAAACATCCCGGGATTTGCCTTAAGCAATCTAGGGAAATTACGGTAAACCTAAATGTCCGAATTTTCATTTGAACTGCCATCCTCTCCATTATAAGTCCAGCACCTTACCACTGGCCTCACTATCTCGCTCGGTGCGACCTTTCGACTCGTACAGGGCATGAAGCAACAATAGCCATGCGAGAGTGTGACAAGTCGACAGAAGACAACTGACGCGATCACAAGCGGGTACTTGTGCGATCGCCATTATTTACATACGACTACAATGGGCCCTACACTTTCAAAGTGAAAGTGGACTAGACACAGGAGCACTGCAACGTGGACTAGTTCGCGTCGACGGTTCTATGCCGTCTGCTGCGAATTTGGCTTGTGGCACGCGTATCACTGTTTCGGTTTCTAATGTCTAGAAACCATCAGCGTCTGGGATCGCAAAAGACTCGTAAACGTAGTCGCTAGCTTGCTATGTGCTGAGATCAAGTGTTCTCTTCTCGAATTAGCATGCTTCAACTTGTCCTACAACGATGGCGTCATACATGATGCTGGTGTATTGACCGCAGTTAAGCAGGCTGCATAGTAGAATGCCGTAGCCGACCAACGAATTCTGCCAGTTTTTGGCTGACACTGAAAACAGCGCACTATTTCGAGTCATGAAGACAAAGTGTACAGCAATCGTTGTATAGAAATATTTCTATACAATGAAATGTCCCTCGTTTAGGCAACTGTACAAGCTATATTCCAGTGGGACAATTTTCGGCAACATGTGGCAAGAAATATGCAGTCTTCTTCCAAGAATGAAGAGTGTCACTACTTCCATAGCCCGCATGTTCATCGCACCGAACATGTCTCGGGAACTGTTTGTTCGTATCTTGGTCTTCGCGGTTCTCCAGCTAACACTGGTGATGTTTTGTTGACCAACATAAACGTATGGAGGGAGATTTTCTAAAAATATTTCTAAGCCATATTTCAGTCCATTACTCGACTTTTAGAAGCTCTGACTCTATCATACTGCATTATCAAAGTTACAGATTAGGACAGTTCTGCAGTCATAATCACTCATGTACTGCCATGTAAATTATGTTTGTTATATTTTAAATTCAATCGCACGTCTCCTTACAGGTGCTACTTGCACAGACGTTACTACATGATAGCATCAAATCCAGTAGATGTACTTACGAAATGTTTCGAAATTAATGCCAGCTTATTCACGACCTAGAGCGGTTCTGACGGCCAGATCAATTCAGCTTTTTGCAGAGCTTAGTGAAGACAGCATTTTTCTGGAGTCCATTAATGTTCCACTCAGTTCAGCAGGCTGGATTTTTGTTACCGAAAACGAGTCACCAGAAATTACGAGGTGCAAATATTT